>NC_134488.1:120117599-120417599 GCF_040206685.1 Ascaphus truei | reverse complement strand
AAAAGACAATTAGCCCAAAACAGCTCCTTACATTTAGACAAAGGGACGTAGGGGATAGCTTCCTCTGAGGAAGATGCTAATTGTTTGAGAAACAAATTGTTTGGATGCTGTAAATACAACTGGTATCCCCAGAGACAGCCTGATTGTCAATAAAACCACAAACTTTACTCCTCTGAACATCGTGTACGTACATGTCTCTGAAACCGGGTTTTTTTTTGTTTTTTTTTTAATGTTTTTTTTATTGGGTTTTCAAACATTAAACAACATTACAATACGGAAAAAAACAATAAGATACACAGAAAAACATACGTTAACACAAAATGATTTTTAATATTGCTCATACTTATAATTTCAAAATTCAACACATTAACACAAATATCAATAAAAGAAAAAACAGATAATAGCATTTTCAAAGATTAACATCAAAGCTCTCACCACACGGCCTCCTAGCAGAAACTGGCATAAGATTCCCCATTCTCCATCTCCCCCATCAACCCTGTACTCTCATATCTCCGCAAGGGAGAAATTATCTGTGCCCCATCGCAATCAGTGTGAGTAGAACACAAGAGGTATGTTCAAATGTCTCTATGATTGAATCCCTATCTTGTGACATAGTATCAATAAACTTTCCCCATTTAAAAAAAAATTCTCGGTTCGTAATTCTTTATTCGTCTCAGCTTCTAATTTATCCATCATCATCAATTTATTCAGATAATCGTTTAAAATATCTAAAGCGAGGGATTTTGGCTTTTTTTCCATTTCACCATCACTGTTTTCCTTGCTGCTAACATGACAATCTCTCTGGGGACATTGTTCCTTACATTGACCTCTTTCCAACTTTCCATATTTCCAAACAGCAAGGCTAAGGGCTCTTTTATTGTAGTTACCCCAATAACTTCTTGTATGTACTGCAGAAACATCCCAAAAAGCAGAAATAACCTGACAATCCCACAAATAGTGTTTTAAATCTGCTCTTTCCTGGGGGCATTTATTTTTAAATGTCTCTATCCCCTTATAGTTGATATCGAAACCATAATAGGCCCTCTACAGTATCTTAGGCCTCGGCCATGTTTACCGCTTGCTGGCGGAAGCGTGCTGAGGCGGGAGTGGGAGGGGGGGGGGGGGTCGTGGTTTTAGCGGAGGGACCCGCTACTCCCCCCCTCCCTCCACGGGCTCGGGCTCGGTCTGCAGGACAGGAGGGAGCTGCTGCGGGCTGCCGGAAGGTAAGCAGCTCCCTCCCCCTTCCCCCACAAATGCCCTCACACACGCTGACACTGAGGCACACACACACACACACCACCCCCTACCTTGTGTAGGAAGCTGTGTGACAGCTCCCGGTCCCGCCGCTGATTGGCTCATCAGCGAACCACGTGACGCGTCACCGCTCAGGATCACAATTTTCTTGCATCCCCTGGCGGCTGACGCGTCACAGCGCGTAGTGAGCCAGCAGCGAGGGGGGACTGGGACCGGCTCACAAGGATTCCCCTGCTGGTGGGGAGCAGGGCTACATATATATGGGAAGTTATGTGTTTGAGGCAGTCCCAGTTGTTCTTTCAGTTCCTGGAACATCAAACACCTACCATTGTTCACATCCACCAACTGGCCCAGAGCTCGAATCCCCTTGTCTCTCCATATCTGAAAGAAGCCTGCATCTTTACCGGGGGAGACCTTAAATTCCCTTGTATAGTTAAAAGTTTTGAGTCCCATGTTAAACAATGTCCCATCAACAGGCCGCTCGCTGCCTGCGCTACTTTTCTGGCGACGCACATGTGGGGAAGGGAAGAGAAACGGAGGGATTTCAGATCAATGTTTTCAGCTGCGCACAAAATACAACCCGAGGCAATAGCCCCGACGAGAGGTCCCTAAAATTTGGGGGGCTCGAGGCCGCGGCCTGACGGGCCTGTTGCGAAGTCGGGTTCTGCCCTAATGATGTGCAATGAATGGGATTTCCATATGTCTGGGACAGATCGGGCGGTGCCTCTCCGGGACAGCAGGAATTCCCATCAGGGGCCTATAATATGCACCAAGGGGAAAGTGATGCGATTCTGGTGGAAACAAACCGCATCAGATGAATGGAAGAAGAACAAATCTGATTGAAAGCAGCAGGATTCTTTGATACATGCAGAGCGGGGGTGGCCGACTACGGTCCTCAAGAGCTACCAACAGGTCAGGTATACAGGATATCCCTGCTTCTGCAGAGGTGGCTCCATCAGTGGCTCAGTTAAAGATTGCACACACTACCTGTGCTGAAGCAGGAATATCCCGAAAACTTGACTTGTTGGTAGCTCTGAGGACTGGAGTTGGCCACCCCTGATGTAGTGCAATTGGTTTGCCCCAGAATTGCACCAGTTTAGCCTTGATACATAAACCCCCTAATGTCACAGGATGGTGGGACCACGTTTACTACACTTGCGATCATGTGATCCTAGTGGCACTCGGTGCCACAGACATCAGGCGACGAAAGGGTTAATAAGCAGCGTGGGTGAATGTTTATTAACCCCTTCACTGCCACAGACAACTATATTTCTCTTATCACATAAGAGCCTCTTGAAGGCACATACACACATGTGAGAACATGACAGTAGACAGCGCTTGTTTGAATTCTGTAACAACAGGATCACTTGTTGGAACATTCCAATGTGTCATTCTGTTATTTCATAACCCAGAATCCCTTGCTGCAGTGGAAGCACTGTATGCTGGGAGATAATGGGGGAAAGCAGGCTTGCAGACCTGTCTGAGACATGTGAATGTGCTCACAAGTGCTATTTATATTTACTGTACGGTGGAGGGTTTTTGTCACTTTTTTACCCACCATAACTTATATAATGTGTGGTTGAAACCTATCTCAGCTTCACACGGCAAAGCCAGTATAACCAGCCTCGTTCTCATGAGACCCAAAAAGTTTAAACAGCTGTCTGTGAGTAGGTTTACTGGCTATGCGCTTCTTTAAAGCAGCAATACAGGTTAACCTTTAAAATATACAGTTAGGTCCGGAAATAATTGGACACTGATACAAGTTGTGTTATTTCGGCTGTGTACAGAAATAAATTCAAGTTACAGTTAAATAATGAATATGGTCTTAAAGTGCAGTCTATCAGCTTTAATTTGTGGGTATTCACATCCAAATTGGAGGAAGGGTTTAGGAATTACATCTCTTTAATATGTAGCCCCCTCTTTTTCAAGGGACCAAAAGTAATTGGACAATTGACTCACAAGCTGTTTCATGGACAGGTGTGGGCTATTCCTTCGTTATTTCATCATCAATTAAGCAGGTAAAAGGTCTGGAGTTGATTCCACGTGTGGCATTCGCTTTTGGAAGCTGTTGCTGTGAACCCACAACATGCGGTCAAAGGAGCTCTCAATGCAAGTGAAACAGGGCATCCTTAGGCTGCAAAAAAAAGAAAATCCATCAGAGAGATAGCAGGAACATTAGGAGTGGCCAAATCAACAGTTTGGTACATTCTGAGAAAAAAAGAACGCACTGGTGAGCTCTCCAAAACAAAAAGGCCTGGAGGTCCACGGAAGACAACAGAGGTGGATGATTGTAGGATCCTTTCCATGGTAAAGAAAAACCCCTTCACAACATCCAGCCAAGTGAAGAACACTCTCCAGGAGGTAGGCATATCTTTATCCAAGTCTACCATAAAGAGGAGACTTCACAAGAGCAAATACAGAGGGTTCACCACAAGGTGCAAACCATTCATAAGCCTCAAGAATAGAAAGGCCAGATTAGTCTTTGCCAAACAATATCTAAAAAAGCCAGCCCAGTTCTGGAATAGCATTCTTTGGACAGATGAAACTAAGATCAACCTGTACCAGAATGATGGGAAGAAAAAAGTATGGAGAAGGCTTGGAACAGCTCATGAACTGAAGCATACCACATCATCTGTAAAACACGGTGGAGGCAGTGTGATGGCATGGGCATGCATGGCTTACAATGGCACTGGGTCACTAGTGTTTATTGATGATGTGACAGAAGACAGAAGCAGCTGGATGAATTCTGAAGTGTATAGGGATATATTGTCTGCTCAGATTCAGCCAAATTCAGCGAAGTTGATTGGATGGCTCTTCACTTTACAGATGGATAATGACCAAATACATAATGCGAAAGCAACCTAGGAGTTTTTTAAGGCAAAGAAGTGGAATATTCTGTAATGGCCAAGTCAATCACCTGATCTCAACCCGATCGAGCATGCATTTCACTTGCTGAAGACAAAACTTAAGGCAGAAAGACCCACGAACAAACAACAACTGAAGACAGCTGCAGTAAAGGCCTGGCAAAGCATCACAAAGGAGGAAACCCAGCGTTTGGTGATGTCCATGCGTTCCAGACTTCAAGCAGTCATTGCCTGCAAAGGATTCTCTACTTATTAAAAATTAACATTTTATTTATGATTGTGTTAATTTGTCCAATTACATTTGAGCCCCTGAAATAAGGGGACTGTGTATGAAAATGGTTGCAATTCCTAAACGTTTCATACGATATTTTTGTTTAACCCCTTGAATTAAAGCTGAAAGTCTGCACTATTATTGCATCTCGGTTGTTTCATTTCAAATTCATTGTGGTGGCGTACAGAGCCAAAATTATGAAAATTGTTTCAGTGTCCAATTATTTCCGGACCTAACTGTATATTTCTTTTTTTATTAGAGGATTGAAACAGGGGGTCTTCGAGGCTGACGCTCGTTAATTTAATCTCCGGGGACCCCCTGCTTGCAGAGATACTTACATCCGTAGGTGTGGCCGGTATCTCTGTGGAGTTTAAAGGTCCAGGTCAGACGGGCCAATAGGAATCTGCACCGGATGACATCAGGGCGTCCTATTGGCCTGTGTGACATGGCACATTTAAACCGCCATTAGATTAAGGAAAACACACTTTGGTGCCTATGCACGAAGTGCCGGGAAAATCTGTTTAAATCGCCATTTTTGACAGCGTTGCTACCACGGTATGCAGAAAGACCGGTGATAGCAACATTTGCAAAACTGGCGAGTAGCCAGCGGCGTGATGATCGCCTCTCTGAAAACTAGGAAATGGCGCGGGGTGTAAAAAAAATATAATTTCCCGGGGCCAGGACTAGAGTTACGACCAGGGCCCCCGGTGTGTCCCCCCTGTATTGGCGGTCTTGTGAGCCCCCCCATTTCATACCTCGTGAGCCCCCTCTATTTCCGCCCCTCATCCCATGTATTTCTCTCCCCTCTGTCTCACTCCCTCTCCCTCATTTACCCCCTCTCTCCCCCCCCTCCAATAACCCCTCTCTCACTCAGTCCTTCCCCCCGCCTCGCATGTATTTCTCTCTCCTCCATCTCACCCCCTCTCTCCTCCCCCTCCAAAAACCCCTCTCTCACTCAGACCTTCCCCCCGCCTCGCATGCATTTCTCTCCCCTCTGTCTCCCCCCCTCTCCAATAACCCCACTCTCACTCAGTCCTCCCCCCCCCCCCCCCCGCTGCCTCGCATGTATTTCTCTCCCCACCGAGGGTCGGGGTTCATTACAATGCAATACTATCTAAAGTGAACACTACAATGTACTGTTGAAAAAAGCTTGCCACTGCTGTGGAATAAACTCAAACCATCTCTTACTGCAAGTCTATAGGTGTACATTTGCAACGTTGTGACTGCTTGATGAGGTCATCGATTACCTCATAATGGTTTGGTCAGCTGCCTATTAGAGAGGATTGGGGTTACTTACAATGCATCTGATCTCAGATACGTTATTAGAGAGGGTTGGGGTTCCACAGATTTGCACAATATAATTTATAGGAACCTTAACAACAATAAAAAGGTTGGAAACCGCTGTATTGAACACTGCTCAGAAAAGTGATTGTTGCTTTTCTGCCTCCGGAGGCGATTATAGAACTGTTGCCACCGCTGTTAACTGATATAATTGTTGCCTCTTCTTTAACCAGCTTTTATGACTTTGTAGGCAAGATAATTGGGCTAGAACAGGGGTGGCCAACTTCAGTCCTCAAAAGCCACCAACAGGTCAGGTTTTCAGGATATCTCTTCTTCAACACCAAGCAGGGATAGCCTGAAAACCTGACCTGTTGGTGACCCTGGAGAACTGGAGTTGGCCACTCCTGGGCTACATATAATGTCAGCGGTCACATGGCATGACCACACGTGTTTGGACAAAAAAACAGGACTGTCCCGGCTAATAACTTTCAGTTTGTATATTAAAGTAAAACAGCAGTTTATAGAAACCTGTTCTAAACTGACACAGTAACGTGGTAAATAAGGGGTAGCAGGACAGGAAGATTTGTAACCTGATAGTTTGTTATAATCACCATGTTGGAATTGAACTCACGTTTGGTAGGTTTCAGCTCACCAGCCTTAAGAATGATTATAAGGATGGCCAGGGAGGAAAAACCCCTGAAAACAAGCAGATGTTTACTAGTGCAGAGACTGTGAGACCAGGAGGGATTAGGAGACACTGGAAGAGACCCCGGGTGGGGGTGGGGGAATACTTAACAGTGAAGTCACCGGTTTTACATCTCCCTCCAGAAGAAACAAAATGGCCTACAAATTGTGCGGGTCCCGCGGGCCGATAGGAAGCTGCAACGTCATCTGTTCTTATCTGTACATTCTATCAGTCAGCAGCTATGCCTGGCCAAGGGGTTAATAGGACATTAAAAAACCCACAAAGAAATGTTTTAAGACAAATTGTAACCACATTAAACCCTGCAGTACCAGACTGCTTAAAATATTTAATATCTCATGATATTATGGTAACAGAAGTCAGCGGTGAAAGAGAAGGACAGTGACTGATTGGGTGGTGTAGTAACAATGTGCAGATCTCACAGACTTGTGCAGACATTAAAGATAGGCCAGCAAATCTTTCTTGGTTCTTCTGCTCGCTGTTCGGTAGAATCTGGGTGGATAGACTTGGGGGGCTCAACTCCACAGTCCTCAAGATCAGGTTTACAGGATATCCGAGCTTCAGCACAGGGACACAGGGGGTGACTCAATCAGGGGTTCAGGGTTCGACTGCACCACCTGTGCTGAAGCTGGGATATCCTTAAAATGTGTCCTGTTGGGGTCTTGAGGACTGGAGTTGAGCCCCCCTCCAATAACATAACAGAAAAGGAAAAAAACATTGTCAGAAACTGACATTTTAATATATGAGCAATAGTGAAGTGCCACGGCTTTGGGCCACGCCTTGCCACACCTAAATGTCCATATTAAGGCATATACTAAGTTGGATTTGGGACATGAGGTCACCCAAGGTCCTTATGCCACTTACTTGCCACACCCACATGTCCATGTTAGGGCATCACAAAATGGGGTTTAGGCAATGAGGTCACCTGATCTCATAATGCCAATGTGTATATAACCTGGCTGTTGGTGCCCTCAAGTCAGAAGTCCCCTGCTACAAGACTGGTAACATCAATAAAATGGCCTCAAGTACCAGGAGGCGAGGCCCGCGGCACAGAAGCAGATCAGCCGCAGGAGCCATAGAAGGATACATGTCAGCAGAACAGGTACCAATCTATTTAATATCATTATCTCCCCCCATACCAACATAATCCCCCTGTAAGCTCGGGCATAAATAGTAGCTATTTTGCCAGCCATTTTTCCAAAGCCTTGTTGCTTTGTTAAGACTTCTCTTTGGGTCTCGCTAATTTTCAGTGAGTCTCACTTTTGAAACCCAGCCCTTCACTCTTTAGAGCTCTCAGACATCAATGGAGTTTCAATCATTGAAGGCAACACTCCCATTGAAATGTCATTTTCATATTCAGAGCCCCCGAGTATTACTTGCTGTGATTGGCCCAGCTCTTGCTTATGTATAAATCTGTTCTTCTCATTTATCTCCGTAGGACGTAGGCACATGCGCCATTAATACAGTGTTGGAATGGACGTTGACGCCTGTTCCTGCAGCCACGGTGCTTGGTGCCTGTTCCTGCAGCCACGGTGCTTGGTGCCTGTTCCTGCAGCCACGTTGCTTGGTGCCCGTTCGTGCTGCCACCGTGCTTGGTGTGCTGTGACACTGCTGCTGCTGCTACGCTGATGGGCATCAGTGGAAACCTGAAAAGCTAGATAGAGAACTTGGAACGAAACCCTAACATCAAATTGAGAAGAAGCAGAAAGGAGGCTTCGTACCTGAACGCTGATAGGAGGCTTCGCACCCGAACGCTGATAGGAGGCTTCGTACCTGAACGCTGATAGGAGGCTTCGCACCCGAACGCTGATAGGAGGCTTCGTACCTGAACGCTGATAGGAGGCTTCGTACCCGAACGCTGATAGGAGGCTTCGCACCCGAAACGCTGATAGGTGGCTTCGTACCTGAACGCTGATAGGAGGCTTCGCACCCGAACTCTGATAGGAGGCTTTGTACCTGAATGCTGATAGGAGGCTTTGTACCTGAATGCTGATAGGAGGCTTTGTACCTGAACGCTGATAGGAGGCTTCGCACCCGAACGCTGATAGGAGGCTTCGCACCCGAACGCTGATAGGAGGCTTCGCACCTGAACGCTGATAGGAGGCTTCGTACCCGAAACGCTGATAGGCTTCGCACCCGAACGCTGATAGGAGGCTTCGTACCCGAACGCTGATAGGAGGCTTCGCTCCCGTACGCTGATAGGCGGCTTCGTACCTGAACGCTGATAGGAGGCTTCGCACCCGAAACGCTGATAGGCTTCGCACCCGTACGCTGATAGGCGGCTTCGTACCTGAACGCTGATAGGAGGCTTCGCACCCGAAACGCTGATAGGCTTCGCACCCGAACGCTGATAGGAGGCTTCGCACCCAAACGCTGATAGGAGGCTTCGTTCCTGAATGCTGATAGGAGGCTTCGCACCCGAAACGCTGATAGGAGGCTTCGCACCCGAACGCTGATAGGAGGCTTCGTTCCTGAACGCTGATAGGAGGCTTCGTACCTGAACCCTGATAGGAGGCTTCGTTCCTGACGCTGATAGGAGGCTTCGCACCCCAACGCTGATAGGAGGCTTCGCACCCCAACGCTGATAGGAGGTTTCGCACCCCAACGCTGATAGGAGGCTTCGTACCCGAACGCTGATAGGAGGCTTCGTACCCGAACGCTGATAGGAGGCTTCGTAACCCAACGCTGATAGGAGGCTTCGCACCCCAACGCTGATAGGAGGCTTCGCACCCCAACGCTGATAGGAGGCTTCGCTCCCGAACGCTGATAGGAGGCTTCATTCCCGAACGCTGATAGGAGGCTCACGAACGCTGATAGGAGGCTTCGCACCCCAACGCTGATAGGAGGCTTCGCACCCCAACGCTGATAGGAGGCTTCGCACCCCAACGCTGATAGGAGGCTTCGCACCCCAACGCTGATAGGAGGCTTTGCACCCCAACGCTGATAGGAGGCTTCATTCCCGAACGCTGATAGGAGGCTTCGCACCCGAACGCTGATAGGAGGCTTCTCACCCGAACGCTGATAGGAGGCTTCTCACCCGAACGCTGATAGGAGGCTTCGTACCTGAACGTGCTTTCTCATTGTATTTCCGCAACCTCAAATTGAACTGAAAATAAATTATTGTTTGAAAATACAGATTCATTGTATGTAGTAGTTTATTTTAGTAATAATTAGTAGTAATAATTATTTATTCTAATACTAAGCTTCAGGATTGCAGGATACAAATGGAGAACAGACATGATACAGACATTATATATATATCTTTATTAGCAGCTTAAGCAATGAAAAGGTTCATTTGTAGTTAGGAGAAAGCTATATAATGGTATATATATAGAGAGAGAAAAAATATTCAGTAGCGCCACTCGTGAAACCAAGTAAAAATAAAGTGAATGATAACGTGCAATTAATAAATATAATATTAATCAAATTTATAAATAATCAATCTATCAAAAAAATGAAAAACAGTGATTTAGAAAAAGTGTGTTAAAAATTGAAAAACGTGCAAATATACAGACCAAACACAGAAAGAAAAAAGAGAACCAAAAATGGAGGAAAGTCCAACCCTTAGTATAAGTCCAATACAAATCAATGATGATATAAAATGCTGCTCAGGGATCCACTGCTGCTCTCAGAAGGAATAACCAATTGATTCCCTTTGAAAAAGTCACTGTCGTGACGAAACGTGTCAGGGTACGCAACCACGACACTACGTCATCACGCAGTGCGCGCTTTACGGCCGGAGAGCGCATGGAGCTGATCTGAGGCTGAAAAAATCTCTACACTGCACGGACGCTGAGAGATATTGTTCCCAAACAGCTGACATCTGCTGGAGTTGAACCGGAGGGACGATTTACCATCTGATCTGTTCCAGGATGGTGTGGCCTTGCTGGTGGTGATTATATATATCACAAACTGCCTTTTTATCTTGTACTTTTGTGAGTGTTCTTAATCCCCTTGTCCTCTTTTTTATTGATTAAATGTACTGTTTTACACTATGGGACGTGCGCTCTCTGTTCTTCTCTCTCTCTCTATATATATATATATACTAGTGTAACCCATGTCCCCCCCCCCCCCGGTCGCAGACTGGACCTCTAGGGTGTAGTGAGGGCTGGCTACATGTATGTTGGTGGTGCATACCTGTGAGGAACAGGAGGGCCTGAGTCTCCCGCGGTGGTTTCGTGGATAACAGGGCCAGGCTTCTGGGGTATATGCCTTCATCTTTAGTGGTGGTGGTGCAGCGCCTCCATTCTCTGGCGAAACCTAGGGGATAGGTTGGAATCTTCCCAGAGAAAGCCCTGGTCCCAGGGCGAGAGATTCCAATCTCACACAGTCTTTATATAAAACAGCAATGTCTTTATTGTCCTTAATATCGCACACAGCAGCAGTTCATTTCACAGCAGCAAGTCATGGCAGTACACAGGATTCTGACCTCCTCTCCTTTTCCTCCAGGAATGTACCCCTGCAGGATGGCTGTAATGGGGCCTCAATACCCCTACCTCCACCCAAGGGTAGGCCCTCTGGGTGAGGTTAGATCTCCCCCCTCACCCCAATCTGCAGGGTGAGGGGCATTGGTCCACCGCACTTAGTGCTATCAGCTCTACTCAGTATGGCTGAGTGTCTTCTCTCCTGTCTCCTTGAAACTCCCAGCCCATGCTCTCTCTGCTCCAGCACTCTCCACTCTCTTGGTTCAACTCTGGCACAACTGCAAGGGCAGGACTCCTCACACACACTCTCCAGCTCCCAGGGCAGGACTCCTCACACACACTCTCCAGCTCCCAGGGCAGAACTCCACTTCACTCAACTCTCTTACACACACAGGAGCTGCCCACTAAATAGATACAGCCCTGCCCCTCATGATGTCAGCAGGACCTCCCCTCTGTCTCAGGCCTGCCACAGAGTCAGAAGCCTACCTCTATCACTCAAGGCAGGGCTTGGTGGGGGGAAAACCCGTGATTACTACTGGCGCCTGCCCTTAACAGGACTTAATCCAGTAGGAGAGAGATATGTAGCCCACTATTTCTTACCGGGGCTACACTAGCTTTTGTACCCGGCTTCGCCCGGGGAATGTAATATTGAATACATGTCCCCGCCCCCACTGCTGCCGGCACATCTCCCCGGCCCCCCCTCCCCCACTGCTGGATGTAGTGCGGGGTGAGATTTGTCTCTGTGTGTATATGTGTGTACTCCCCATGCTGCCGGAACATGTGCCCCCTCCTCCACCCCCGCTGGCGGCACATCTCCATGCGCTGCTGTTGCATGTCCCCTCACTGCCAGCACATCTCCCCGCCCGCCCTCCCCCCCCCCCGTTGATACATCTCCCCTCACTGGTGGCACATCTCTCCCCCCCCCCCTGCTGGTACATCTCCCCCTCTTCCCCCCGTCCTGCTATCTGGCACATCTCCCCCTCTTCCCCCCCCCGCCACATCTCCCCCGCACATCTCACATCACATACACCAGTGATTCCCAACCTTTTTTGTTTGGAGGAACCCTTTAAGTATTGCGTAAAATTTCGGGGAACCCCTATCTGGATGACACATGTTCGACACTCTATCTCTCTCACACACACGTCACACACACACACGTCACACACACCACACGTCACACACACACAACACGTCACACACACACGTCACACGTCACACACACGTCACACTCGCGCACGTCACACGCGCGCACGTCACACACACGCACGTCACACACACACACGTCACACACACGTCACACACCACACATCACACAAACCACACGTCACACACACCACACGTCACACACACCACACGTCACACTCG
This sequence comes from Ascaphus truei, assembly GCF_040206685.1. Taxonomy (NCBI): domain Eukaryota; kingdom Metazoa; phylum Chordata; class Amphibia; order Anura; family Ascaphidae; genus Ascaphus; species Ascaphus truei. The sequence continues at coordinate 120,405,437 of NC_134488.1, read as the reverse complement.
CGCACGTCACACGTCACACGCGCGAAAAACGGAATCCAACTTAGATAGTATATATATATATATATATATATATATATAAAAAATGAAAACGTTTGTTTGCTGAAAACGTTGTATATTTGCTGTGCTTATGGGCAATCTGATTGGTCCGTTGGTCTGTCACTCACCCTCTGGCCAATCTGATTGGTCCGTGGCCCGGCCCCGCCCCCGCACGCCTCATTGGCCTGCGTGGTTCGCTGACCTCACACCCGGGAGCGCCGGGGAGGGGTGGAGAGGGGGGGGGGGGGGGAAACAAGCACCGGGGACTGGTGTGGGGGGGGGGGGGGGAACCGATCGCCTGGGACGGGTTTTACCATACTTAGTTAAGTTATGTGAGTAACAAAAGTGACAAAAACCCTCCACAGCAAATGTAAATATACTGTATGCTTATTTGCATGTTTTAGACAGGTCTGCAACCCCGCCTTTCACCATTATCACCCAGCACACAGCACTTCCACTGTAGCAAGGGATTCTGGGAAATGACATGCAAATGAGCACACAGTGCCACTTTTTGCTTCATAACCATTTTAAACATGGTTCCCTATAGGCTTAAGCTTGCTGCATGGTCACAGCTTTAAGCACAGCCTGGGTTAAGATGCATGGCCAACAGAGTTATATATCTTGGGAAACAAGAGGTCCTTGGAGCTGAAATGAAAGTGGTTCAGCCCGGAGACCCCCTGCTTCCTACCTGTGTTACAAATACGGTTGTTATTTTCCCTGGTTCTCTCTCGTGTTGGTGCAAAAAATGGGACAGCTTGTGTGCAAGCGACAAGTCAGTTGCAGGGAGATTTTCAACATCCTCCGGCTCTGTTTTTATCATTCTCTTTTTTAATAGGAAAGACAGGTTTTGTATCCCAGAACGTTTGGGAGGGTACTGTAAAAAACAAACAAACAAAAAAACAGGACTAGCCCAATCTGTTCCAATAATGTAGGAGGCACCTGGCAGCGTTAGAAAGAGTTGAAGCAGATGAGGCTTTGTATTTAGCGTCTCGTTGGGCCTAAATTAGCTCCTTGTGTACATTGAAAGCATCCTTCCTTTGGTCTCCCAGGAGAATCATACTGCCGTCCACTGACAATAACAGATTCGTCTTCTCCCTCCTCCACAACGCCTCCTCATTGTACACATGGAAATCTCTGCTCACTTATCGTGAGTGACATGCCATACAATGACTCCAACAGCTGATTCCAGGGGATGGAGAAGGACCAGTGGGCCCCCAGAGACAAGTAGATATTATTACGATGTTGTTGTTGTTAAAAAACTTTCATTCAATGTCTCCAACCAGGCAAAAGGTTACCCTTTGTCAGACCCCAAAAATGATCGCAGCCTTGAATCCTTCAGTGACAGAAGGCCCTACTACCTCACCTGAAGAAAGGTCCACCTGGGGGGAGCTGGAACATTGTTGTTGCTTCCCTATGATTCCTGCAATAGATCTTCTTTGAATACTTTGACCAGAACTTTGTAACTAGTATCTTACACTTTTTTGGGGATCTTGCTGTCACTTTTTTTCCGTTTGAACCTGCCACCTCCGGGGCCACGGACCCTCCGGCACTGACAGATCACGAGACCGCTCTTCAGAGCCATCACGTGATCCCTTCTGGGGTTGCCATACCTGAAGTTCATGAGAAGGGCCCCCCCTTCAGGTAGGGCGCCATTAGAACACCGGGTCGCAAACAGCCCCTAAAAATCGAGCAGGCTACCACGATAGTTCAGCGTACGCCATAAGGACCTAAGGGGTGACACTTTTCTTGACGTACGCTGCATGCCAGGGGTTGCCAACTCCAGTCCTCAAGACACCCCAACAGGTCAGGTTTTCAGGATATCCCTGCTTCAGCACAGGTGGCTCAATCAGTGGCTCAGCCTTTGACCTTTTCAGGATCTCAGTCTCAGTTTTTTTTCAGGATATCCCTGCTTCAGCACAGGTGGCTCAATTGATTGAGCCACCTGTGCTGAAGCAGGGATATCCTGAAAACCTGACCTTTTGGTGGTGGGGGTGTCTTGATTACTGGAGTTGAGAACCCCTGCTGTATGGCATTAGGGGGCATTTAGTCAGTAAGTGTTTCAATTTCGCATAATATGCTCTTTTCCAGAATTTGCTGAAGTCGGTAGGTTTGCTTAATGTCGAGACTATGCATTGGTCTCTCACCATGTTGCGCTCACTGGCGATAGTTGGCTGACAGCTTGCGAGAGGGCCAAATCTAAGACTCATTGTGGACATTATTTGCCCTCCGAGTCCGCTAAACGTTTCGCAAGAAGCGAAATACCCACTAAAAATATGGCGACTGCATTTTGGAAGGTTTGGCTCCTTCTGTATCTGGGAGCAGTGCTCTCCGAGCAGGGCGCTGCTTTTCTCTTCCCACATTTCATAAAGACGAACGAGTTATTTTTGTTTAGCGGAAATGTATTATTTGGCAATACTTGGTGGTCATCTTAACACAGCCTGAAAAACTATGTTTCTTGGGGATTGATATCTCAGAAAAAGATACTTATTCGCAGAAAATGAACTCCCTGGGCACGTGCAGGAAGTCATTAAATTGTACTGAAAAAAATGGATTAACATTAAAAAATATATATCACTATTTCAGTCCTCTAATGCAGTTGTTCCAACATAAGTGAGGGGCGGCTCAGCGACATTAACACGGAGTGTGAAGCAGGGGAACCTGGTTTGATTCCCGGTGTCAGCTGCGTGTGACCTTGGGCAAGTCGCTTTATCTCCCTGTGCCTCAGACAACAAAAACATAGAGTGTGAGCTCCTCTGGGCAGGGCCTGCGTCTGTAACAACCCTATGTGCTGCACACCGCGCGCTTTACTGTAATTGTGACGCGCTTTGAGTCCCATTGGGAGAAAAGCGCTATATGATATAAAGTTATTATAAGGATTTTCAATGCTACTACATATACATGATTATATGTACAATTTTGCATAACTTATATAATATTTACTCATCACAACACGTATTCATTTTTCAAATAATTTTCCATTGCATTGGTTAAAAACACATATTCACTAAGCGGTGCTATGCTTGTGTGGGCCATTCCCGGGAATGGGCTATAAGGGGTCTTATGGTAGAACACTGGCTCATAAAAATAAACTTCCCCCAATGTCCAAACACCTTCCCAGAGTTACTGACGACATCATTTATATCTATTAATTGCAACATCCCCGGAATAATTCCTGTCTCGTCTTCGTTCACACGTTGCCTGTTTGCTTTTACTTTTTAAGGTAGCGTTGTTTTTTTTTGTTTTGAAAGTTGTTCATAAGTATAAGGTTTACAAATACAGTGCCAGTCTTCTGGGGAAACATCGCCATCGATATATAATCAAATACAAGTAAGGCTGCGGCCACGCTGCCGCTGAGCGCGCTTGCCGCTTGGCGCACTCACTTCAATAATATCAAATGTGCACGGCCACGCTCGTGTGGCTCGTGCATGTACACGTACGCTCCCCAAAGCTCAGCGATTGGAGGGACTTGGAAATTTGATTTCCAAGCGCTGAGAATGGTCACATGGCCGTCCTGTAACCAATCAGCGTGGAGATTCGCCGGAGGCGGGATTTGAGGGAAAGGCTGGTAAGGTACACACACCCCGATCCAGCCAATGACACGCCCCTCCCTTAATAGCCACCCCAAACCCCCGCTCCTGCTCTCAAGTTATTGCAGGACAGCCGAGCACTCATGCTTAGAGAGTTGGTGACGTCACTGCTCTCAAGCTTGAGCGCGGCTCAGCGTCAGCATGGCCGCAGCCTAAAACATCAAATTATTATATGTGGGGGACAGCAGAAGAATGGCAAGAGGTTATGGGGGATGGTAGGTGAGAAGGGGCAATTTTAGGGGTGCCAGTCTTGGATGCATTCCTGGAGTTTTTAAGGTGTACCAGCAGGGCAGCTGACAGCTTTCCCAGGGGCCCAGGATGAAAGTTCCCTCCGGAGCCCCCCATGTCGGCGGCCTTGCGAGACCCTTCCGCTTACTGTCCCCCCTTCTCACACACCTCCCCTCTCTCTAACCTCCCTCTCCCCTTTCCCAAACTTCCCCCTCTCATTCTCCCTCCCCATGTATTTCTCTCTGCCACTCACACACAATAACCTCACCTACAATGTACGTATGTATGTATGTCGTTATTTATATAGCGCCATTAATGTACATACCACGTCACAGCACTAATACACGTGACAATGGCGTAGCTAGACATGCGCGGGCCCCCGGGCAACATTTTTTTCAGGGCCCCATTGTTAGGATGTGCTCACCACAAACGAGACGGGACCACGGTGCTGAGGTGGGAAGGTAGGAACACCACCCACAGCCACGAGGACACGTCTTGAAAGTAGATTGGTCGGGGATTCCGGATCGGGCAGGAGAGGTACGGTTGGTAGAGAGTGCCGTTTGCCAAATCCAGGGTTAGAGAGAGGGACGTTGTCGTTTACCGTAAGCCAGGGTCGGGATGCCAGAGATGCGGAGAGTCGAATTGCCGTGTGCCGAGTTCGGGATGCCAGAGGTACAGGAAGACGTAGCGGAAGCCGGTTTGATACACGAGGAGATCTGTAAAAATAGAACTAGGGAGGCAGAGAATGGTAAGGACAACTGGTACTATGCTCAACCAAAGAACCAGTGATTTTGGCAGGTATATAAAGGAGTGAGGGTCCAATAGGATTGCAGCCATAAAGGGGTGTGTAGAAGGAGCCAGCTGTAGCAGGGATAGGTCCCTTATGAGTCCCAGGAGATGAGGCATAAAGGGCAGCAACCTGGCTGCATTCAATAGCAGCAACAGTCTTGGAACCTGTACCTTTAAGAGGCGGTTGCGCCACCGTGTGGCCGCGTCTCTGTGTAGCAGCGCCTGCGGCTGCGTGCGCACCCCCACGCCCTGATCCGAGGGCAGAAGAGAGAGAAGAACGTGTGCGCGCGCGCACAGTGCAGGGGCTCGCGCGCCTCTCTCCGGCGTCCCTGCGAGTCAAGATGATGTCAGGCGAGGCAGCAGGTAAGTGGGAGGCACGCCGTGAACGGCGTGTCTCCATAATCCTTACAGTACCCCCCCCTTCAGGGGCGACCTCCGGGCGACCATGATAAGGCTTGGAAGGGTTTCTTCGATGAAAAGCCCGTAGAAGTTGAGGTGCGTGAAGATCCCGGTAAGGAATCCAAGAACGTTCCTCTGGACCGAACCCCCTCCAGTGAACCAGGTATTGTACTCCTCCTCTGGAATTTCTTGAACCCAGGATAAACTGGACCTCGTACTCCTGTTGACCCGAAATCATAATCGGAGGTGGAGAAGAAGTTTTCTTGGAAAAGCGAGGGCTGCGAAACACTGGTTTGAGTAAAGATACATGAAAAACTGGTGAAATCTTCATAGAAGGTGGAAGGCGTAGTTCGTAAGCCACAGGGTTAATCCTCCTAACCACGGGAAAGGGACCGAGGAACTTGGGAGCAAGCTTCATGGTAGGAACCTTCAACCGGATATTCCTAGATGAAAGCCACACCGTGTCCCCTGGAACGAACTCCGGCACTTGTCGTCGAAGGCGATCTGCTTGGAGTTTCTGTCTCCCTGTAGCTACCCTCAAGTTCTCCTGTATCTTAGACCATAAAACCTTTAGGTGAGAGACGTGTTTGTCCACTGCTGGCACCCCAGATGGTAGTGAAGAGAAGGGTAACCGGGAAGGATGGAATCCATAATTTATAAAGAACGGAGATTCTTGGGTAGAGTCATTGCGGAGAGAGTTCAAGACAAACTCGGCCCAAGGAAGTAGATCCACCCAGTCCTCCTGAGTATCCGTGATGAAGCATCGGAGATATTGTTCTAAGCTTTGATTGACTCTCTCCGTTTGCCCATTGGTCTGTGGATGGTATCCTGAGGAGAAGTGAAGAGCGATTCCCAACCTTTTGGAAAAGGCACGCCAAAATTTTGACACGAATTGCGAACCCCGGTCAGAGACAATGGTAGAAGGAACTCCGTGAAGGCGAAAAATCTCCTGAATAAACACATCTGCCAGCCTGGGGGAATTTGGAAGACCCCTCAAAGGAACAAGGTGCGTCTGCTTGGAAAATCTATCGATGACCACTAAAATAGTATTCTTCCCTTTGGATTCTGGAAGTTCCACAATGAAATCCATAGAGATATGACTCCAGGGGCGATCTGGAATGGGTAATGGAAGGAGTAGACCAGCGGGTCTGACACGAGGTACCTTGTTACGAGCGCAAATGCTACATGCTTTGACAAACTCCTCTACGTCTTTAGCCCTCTCTGGCCACCAGAAGGTACGTTGAACTAGATCGTTGGTCTTCCGTATCCTTGGGTGTCCTGCTGATTTAGACGAATGACACCACTCGAGAACCTTCTTGCGGTGTTGAGATGCCGTGTAGAGTCTTCCCTCCGGAACCTTGAGTCCCCTCGGAGTCTGTGACTGTTCCGACTGAATTTTGCTCATGACCTCAAAGGAGTTGGCAGACAGGATACAACTAGAGGGGATAATAGACTCAAGCTGTTCCTCGGACCTGTCATCCGCAAGAAATTGTCGAGATAAAGCGTCCGCCTTAAGGTTTTTGGAGCCAGGAATAAAAGAAATAAGAAAATTAAATCGTGAAAAAAACAAAGCCCAGTGGGCTTGTCGAGCATTCAACCGACGTGCCCCCTCCAGGTAAAGGAGGTTCTTGTGGTCCGTAAGGATGGTAATAGGTGTCTCGGTACCCTCTAAGAAATGTCTCCACTCTTCCAACGCCAATTTGATCGCCAAAAGCTCCCTATTTCCGACATCATAATTCTGTTCAGCGGAAGAGAATTTCTTAGAAAAAAAAGCACAGGGATGCAGTCTGGCTAACGGAGAAGTTCTCTGGGACAGAACAGCCCCGGCCCCAATGTCCGAGGCATCTACCTCCAAGGTGAACGGGAGTCCAGGATCTGGGTGGGTGAGGATGGGAGCAGACACAAAAGCCTTCTTGAGACTCTCAAACGCTTCTTTAGCGGTCACTGACCATGATGACGGATCTGCCCCTTTCTTGGTGAGGGCGGTTATGGGGGATACGGTATCAGAAAAATTGCGGATGAACCGTCGATAATAATTCGCAAAACCTAAAAAGCGTTGCACGGCTTTGAGAGTAGTCGGAAGAGGCCACTCCAAGATAGCTTTAAGTTTCTCCGGATCCATCTTGAAACCGGAATCCGAGATAACGTAACCCAAGAATGCCACGGATTTAAGGTGGAACTGGCACTTCTCCAATTTCGCAAAAAGATGGTTCTCCCGTAAACGTAATAGTACTTGTTGAACATGTTTAATATGATCTTGAGCGGTCTTAGAAAAGATGAGGATGTCATCTAAATAAACAATAAGAAAAGTGTTGAGAATGTCCCGAAAGATCTCGTTGACAAAATCCTGGAAAACTGCTGGTGCATTGCACAACCCGAAAGGCATAACAAGATACTCGTAGTGGCCGTCATGGGTGTTGAAAGCAGTCTTCCACTCGTCCCCCTCTCGTATCCTTACTAAATTGTAGGCACCTCTAAGATCCAATTTAGAAAAGATGGTTGCTCCCTGGAGGCGGTCGAATAATTCTGGAATCAAAGGCAGGGGGTAGCGATTTTTGCGAGTGATATTATTCAAACCCCGATAGTCTATGCATGGACGGAGAGATCCGTCCTTCTTCTTGACAAAGAAAAAACCTGCTCCGACCGGGGAGGAAGACTTCCTGATGAAACCCCTCTCCAAGTTCTCGGCAATGTAGGTGTTCATAGCCTTTGTCTCTGGGAGAGAGAGAGGATAAGATCTTCCCCTGGGAAGAGGTGCGCCAGGAAGTAAGTCAATGGGACAATCAAACGGGCGGTGCGGCGGTAGTACCTCAGACCGTGCTTTGTCAAATACGTCACGGAAATCCCAGTACACAGAAGGTAAGGAGTTGATCTTCTCGGATATGGTAGACACTCTTCCAATCCTCTGGAAAACCCTGGTACATGTCTTGGCACAAGAAGGAGCCCACTGAACCGGTTCCCGATCCGTCCAGTCGATGCGAGGATTATGAAGTTGAAGCCAGGGAAGACCCAAAATCAACTCAGCAGAGGGCGTGTGGATGACATTGAGAGTAATGATCTCTGTATGGACGTCCACGAACTGCAGTAGGAGAGGTACTGTCTGAAGCGTGATAAATGCTGGCTTAAGAGGTCGACCATCGATGGCCTCCAGACCTACAGGCGTCTCCTTGTTGACAAAAGGGATATTGTTCTGTCTAGCAAAAGTTTCATCAATGAAATTACCTGCCGAACCGGAATCAATGAACGCCCGTGCCCGGGTGTGGAACCCCTCTCCAGACAGTATTATAGGTAAGACTATCCTGGTGGGAAGGATGTTTTGGATGATGGAAGAAGGGGTCAGTATTCCCAATGAAACTCTCCCGGGTCTCAGTGGGAGCTGGCGTTTCCCGGTTTAAGAGGACACTGGGCCACGGCGTGAGTGGAATTGCCACAATACATGCAAAGACCGGCCGTGCGCCTACGTAACTTCTCAGCCGGAGATAGTCGGTTGCCCCCCAACTGCATGGGTTCAGGAATGTCCCCGGAAGAAGGTGACGGAGCCACGAAGGAGGGTGCAAGAGTTCTTGGAACCCTTAAACGATAATGAGAACGTTCATATTTACGTTCCAGCAGGCGTTGATCCACCCGAATAGCCAGAGCGATTAAGTCCTCTAGGTTAGTAGGACGATCTCGTGCGGCGAGCTCGTCCTTTAGGGTCTCCGATAATCCTTGCCAGAACGCGGAGGATAGGGCGTCATCGTTCCAACCTGTTTCAGCAGCAAGAGTGCGAAATTCCACCGCATATACAGCAACCGAACGGTCTCCCTGGTTAATGTGGTGAAGAGCAGAAGCTGCTGTTAACTTTCGTGCTGGTGTGTAAAAAACTCTTCGGAATTCCTCAACGAAGAGATCGATGTCCTGTGTGAGCGCCCCCTGTTGCTCCCAGATGGGAGAGGCCCACGCCAGTGCCTGGTCGGTGAGAAGGGAGTAGATGTAGCCGACCCTGGAGACAGAAGACACAAAGCGAGAGGGAGAGAGCCTAAATTGTACAAGACATTGGTTAATGAATCCCGGACATCCTTGAGGATCCCCCGCATAATGTCTTGGTGGCGGAATACGTGGTTCCGGAGTGAACGGAGATAACGAAAAAGGGTTAGGCTGTGCAGTAGGTGCCACGAGAGGAGATTGCCGAGTGAGGGTTCGGACCTGAAGAGTAAGAGAATGGAGGCTTTGCTGCATGGTATCCAAGCGTCTATCGGATTGCTCCAAATAAGTCTCTAATCTGGTAAACAGAGCAGAATGGGCATTTAAAGTCCGCTCCACCTCAGCTTGGTCCATGTTTGTTGGGTTGAGCATAATGTTAGGATGTGCTCACCACAAACGAGACGGGACCACGGTGCTGAGGTGGGAAGGTAGGAACACCACCCACAGCCACGAGGACACGTCTTGAAAGTAGATTGGTTGGGGATTCCGGATCGGGCAGGAGAGGTACGGTTGGTAGAGAGTGCCGTTTGCCAAATCCAGGGATAGAGAGAGGGACGTTGTCGTTTACCGTAAGCCAGGGTTGGGATGCCAGAGATGCGGAGAGTCGAATTGCCGTGTGCCGAGTTCGGGATGCCAGAGGTACAGGAAGACGTAGCGGAAGCCGGTTTGATACACGAGGAGATCTGTAAAAATAGAACTAGGGAGGCAGAGAATGGTAAGGACAACTGATACTATGCTCAACCAAAGAACCAGTGATTTTGGCAGGTATATAAAGGAGTGAGGGTCCAATAGGATTGCAGCCATAAAGGGGTGTGTAGAAGGAGTCAGCTGTAGCAGGGATAGGTCCCTTATGAGTCCCAGGAGATGAGGCATAAAGGGCAGCAACCTGGCTGCATTCAATAGCAGCAACAGTCTTGGAACCTGTACCTTTAAGAGGCGGTTGCGCCACCGTGTGGCCGCGTCTCTGTGTAGCAGCGCCTGCGGCTGCGTGCGCACCCCCACGCCCTGATCCGAGGGCAGAAGAGAGAGAAGAACGTGTGCGCGCGCGCACAGTGCAGGATCTCGCGCGCCTCTCTCCGGCGTCCCTGCGAGTCAAGATGATGTCAGGCGAGGCAGCAGGTAAGTGGGAGGCACGCCGTGAACGGCGTGTCTCCATAATCCTTACACCCATTAATATTAATACAGACTGCAATTTTTTTCTCCCTCCCCCATCCTCTCTCTCAGCTCTCCCCATCCCTCCTCCTCATCATCATCTCTCCCCACTCCCAATCCATTATAAAAAATACACTCCCCTCCCCAATACATAATAAATACCCCCAATACATAATAAAAATACACCCCCCTCCCCAATACATAATAAAAATACACCCCCCTCCCCAATACATAATAAAAATACACCCCCCTCCCCAATACATAATAAATACCCCCAATACATAATAAAAATACACCCCCCTCCCCAATACATAATAAATACACCCCTTCCCAAAAAATAATAAATACACCCCCCTCACCAATACATATTAAAATAGACCCCCTCACCAATACATAATAAATACCCCCCTCCCCAATACATAATAAATACACCCCCTCCTCAATACATAATAAATACACCCCCTTCCCAAAAAATAATAAATACACCCCCCTCACCAATACATATTAAAATAGACCCCCTCACCAATACATAATAAATACCCCCCTCCCCAATACATAATAAATACACCCCCTCCTCAATACATAATAAATACACTTCCCCGTCCCACTACATAATAAAAATATCTTTTGCAATGGTTTTTGATACGGTTCCACACAAGAGGCTGATGTACAAAATAAAGCAAATTGGACTCAGTAAAAATATATGCACCTGGATTGAAAACTGGTTGAAGGATAGACAACAGAGGGTTGTCATAAATGTAACCTTTTCAGGTTGGGCTTAAGTTGAGTTGAGAACCTCACGGATCGGTACTGGGACCCCTGCTTTTTAACTTGTTTATTAATGACCTTGAGATTGGCATCGAGAGCAAAGTCTTCATCTTTGCTGATGATACTAAATTGTGTAAGGTAATAGAATCAGAGCAGGATGTAATTTCTCTCCAGAAGGACTCGGAGAGACTGGAAACTTGGGCAGGTAAATGGCAGATGAGGTTTAATACAGATAAATGCAAGGTTATGCATTTGGTAAGCAAGAACAAGCAGGCGACTTACAAATTAAATGGGGATAAATTGGGGGATAACAGTGCCCAAAGTCATGCAGTAGCTGCAAAGGCAAACAAGATCTTATCTTGCATTAAACAGGCAATGGATGGAAGGGAAGTAAACAAAATTATGACCTTTTACGAAACATTAGTAAGACCACACCTTGAATAGGAGTACAATTTTGGGCACCACTCCTTAGAAAAGACATTATGAAACTAGAGAGAGTGCAGAGAAGAGCCACCAAATTAATAAAGGGGATGGACAATCTAACTTATGAGGAGAGGCTAGCTAAATTAGATTTATTTACATTAGAAAAGAGGCGTCTAAGAGGGGATATGATAACTATATACAAATATAGTTGGGGACAGTACAGGAAGGGCAGTACAAAGGACTCAGGGGCATTCCTTAAGGTTGGAGTTAAGGAGATTTCACCAGCAACAAAGGAAAGGGTTCTTTACAGTAAGGGCAGTTAAAATGTGGAATTCATTACCCATGGAGACTGTGATGGCAGATACAATAGATTTGTTCAAAAAAAGGTTGGACATCTTTTTAGAAGGGAAAGGTATACAGGGATATACCAAATAAGTAAACATGGGAAGGATGCTGATCCGGGGAGTAATCTGATTGCAAATTCTTGGAGTCGGGAAGGAATTTATATTTCCCCTTATGAGATATCATTGGATGATATGACACTGGGGCTTTTGTTTGCCTTCCTCTGGATCAATAAGTAAGTATAGATATAGGATAAAGTATCTGTTGTCTAAATTTAGCATAGGTTGAACTTGATAGACGTATGTCTTTTTTCAACCTCATCTACTATGTAACTATGTAATACACCCTAATACATAATACATACACCCCCTCCTCCCAAATACATAATAAAAATACACCCTCCTCCCCTATACATAATAAAAATACACCCCCTCCCAAATACATAATAAATACACCCCCCCTCCCCAATACACAATAAATACACCCCCCTCCCCAATACATAATAAATATCCCCCCTTTCCCAATACATAATACACCCCCCCACCCCATCCACAATACATAATAAATATCCTGACTTAGCTTGGTCCCAGGCCAGGACTCGGTGGTGGCTGGCGGGCTGGCGGTTGCAAAAGCAGTTGCCGCCGGGCCCAGCTCTCCCCTGCTGCAGGCTTCTCTCCCTTACACTCTGACATACACAAGAGAAGATGGTTTGTGAATCATAGAGAGATGATTAGAAAAGAGGCCAGGTTGCAGAATAACTGGAGCCATGGTTGCGAGGATCAAGAGTCATTCTTTTATTTTGTAAAATAAAGAAACATTTTTCATGTGTTATTGCGTAACCGGGAGTCTGTATTTGCAAAATATGTTCCCTTTAGGATTAGCTTGGCGACTGTTCTCTCAGCCCATGTAATTGCTGTATACGTAGAACTTTGCAACAAGGCCACCTACAGCTGCGGCAAGAACCAACAAAGCAAGTGTTGTATTATTCAGATGAAATGACACGAGGGAATTTCTGCATGCGGACATCAGGTCGCCACGATTGTTAGCCTTCCGTGTCTGAGGAAGAGATGCAGAGAGAGACAAAAACGGAGAGAAATTACATCATAATTTAAAAAAAGCTAGAAGGATAAAAGAATAAAACCGAGCACCAATTCCTCAGGGGCTTGCCAAAATGTATCAGAAAATGACAATACAGGGAGACTTTCTTAAGCACAATGGGAAGATTGCAGCAAACGTTCCAGCGTTGCAGTAACTATTCGGGACTAGAGACGGGGGCGAAAATGTCAAAACTCGTTTTGCGGAATTCCCCGAGCTTTCTCGTTTTGCGGAATTCCCCGAGCTTTCTCGTTTTGTGGAAATCCCCGAGCTCTCTCATTTTGCGGAATTCCCCGAGCTTTCTCGTTTTGCGGAATTCCCCGAGCTTTCTCGTTTTGTGGAAATCCCCGAGCTTTCTCATTTTGCGGAATTCCCCGAGCTTTCTCGTTTTGCGGAATTCCCCGAGCTTTCTCGTTTTGCGGAATTCCCCGAGCTTTCTCGTTTTGCGGAATTCCCCGAGCTTTCTCGTTTTGCGGAATTCCCCGAGCTTTCTCGTTTTGCGGAATTCCCCGAGCTTTCTCGTTTTGCGGAATTCCCCGAGCTTTCTCGTTTTGCGGAATTCCCCGAGCTTTCTCGTTTTGCGGAATTCCCCGAGCTTTCTCGTTTTGCGGAATTCCCCGAGCTTTCTCGTTTTGCGGAATTCCCCGAGCTTTCCGTTCAAAATCCGTTCCGCGGTGTAAAATCCGTTGACGGATTAATCAAAAACCGCCATTGGATACAATCTGCTGGTGGATTTTACCGATCCAGTCTGTGGATTCTGCAATCCGATTCCGCAGATTGGATTCTTAAAATCCATCAGTGGATTGCGGGATCCGCAGATTGGATTGTCAGTGGTTACAAAAGAAAACCCGGAAAAGGCAAATTGCCCTTTTTGAGATAAGTTCATGGAACAAAAGAACTGTCCGATCCTCAGTGGATCCAAATCTGCCCAAAACATTCGCCCATCTCTATTCAGGACTGTTATAAGGCAGCTTCTTCCCAACTGTCCCATGAACCGCATACGCACAGGAAGTGTTCAATTAATTAGAAGGGGCGAGTATTCACCAAAACATTAGAACATTGAAATAAAAGCAGAAATAATCTGTGATCATATGGTGATTGTGCGAGGGGGTGTTGAGCAGCATTACTTTTTGAAAGCCACTTTGGTCACCGTAATGTATGTTTAACAATAAAAACAAATTCATAACAAATATATACAGTATAAGGAAGGCAAAACTTGAAGGCTAAGATACTCTACGAGCAAAACAGAATAGTAAATTGAAAAGAAATGAGTGTGGATAATGACCAGTAATAAACTACATAGTTGAGCAGTTGCATACTAGAGGAGGTTGAAAAAAGACATCCATCCATCGCGTTCAAGCTAAGGTAAATTTTGAAGACAAATACTGTTACTGATCGTATATTTGATGGGAGTTTAATTAAACGTCCATCCAGTGTCCAAGTGGACATTGCTGCTCTTTAGAGTCCCCCTTTAAACCCCTTTTAGATGCATAATATGCAGGCAACTCAAGACATACAAAGCGCCTCCAGTGCTGAAGTGATGGAGAGGCACCGAGCTCTCCTGCTCTCCTACCTTTATAGAGAAGACCAGAGCAATCATTCCAAGTGGAAAGAATAACAAACAGCAGACGATGGAATATGCCAGAAAATCTTTTGGTTTCGGTACTGCTGTTGCAGTGTGCGGTTCAACCGAATGTCCAAGACTGGGGTCACACTGTGGGGAGACAAAAGCGATCTGTGGCTCATTAGTGGAGGGATCACTGTAGCAAGGCGGGGGTGCCTGTGGGAAGCAGGGATCACTGTAGTAAGGCGGGGGTGCCTGTGGGAAGTTAGAAGGGCACGTTTTGTTGTAGTACACCCCTGTGGAGTTTGGAAATTCACTGCTCATGTTTGCGCCGTGTGTAAGTTTCTTTGGGAGAGTGTATCTCTCTCTGGATAATGCCCGTCTGCAGATGTCTGTCACTGATATTCGGCGATGCTCTCTTTCTGATCCCAGGTATCTTTCTGGCAACCGCTATCCCTCCCAGGAGGATTCAGTCTCTTTGTGGACCTCTTTTTCTTATACGGGCGGTGTATGCTGAGATTGCACCGACTGTCTCTCTCAGCCTCAGTTATAGATAGCTGCTGAATGTGCTAACCTATAAATATCTAACGAAAGAGCATGCGCAGTAACTGGGCTTCCACTGTGACTCCCTATTAATTTGCAAGTGGCGTGAAAAATGATTACAATGTTTTTCGCCGTCGGGACATGTGACTGTTGCGGGAAACAGAACCTGTACTGTCCCCTATGGCCACAATCAAGTGACAATGGAATGTGAAATATTTATAGGTGCATGACGTTGAAATACAACTAGGCAATATGTTGCAATAGTTTTTTTTACCTTTTAATGTCTTCCTTGAAACCCAATACTTTGGAGCGTTACATAGTTACACAGTAGATGAGGTTGAAAAAAGACGTACGTCCATCAAGTTCAACCTATGCTAAATTTAGACAACAGATACTTTATCCTATATCTATACTTACTTATTGATCCAGAGGAAGGCAAACAAAAAACCCCAGAGTCATATCATCCAATGATATCTCATAAGGGGAAAAATAAATTCCTTCCTGACTCCAAGAATTGGCAATCGGATTAATCCCTGGATCAACATCCTTCCCATGTTTACTTATTTGGTATATCCCTGTTTACCTTTCCTTTCTAAAAAGATGTCCAACCTTTTTTTGAACAAATCTATTGTATCTGCCATCACAGTCTCCATGTTTGTTGGCTCGTGTACAGTATTCACAGTCACACTGTTTCCCCCCTTGTTGTTTGGTGAGTACTAATTACAGTATGCTGCCACTAGATGCCAACAAGACAAAGCAGAAGATAAAGTTACCAGATAATACTTCAAGCAGAATACATTCAAAATCCTATATGTGTCTTTGTTTTATAAATCAGTTGTATAGGATTAGATAATACTTACTGCATGTTTTACCCTCCAACTCTTCATGCCCTTTTTAATGAAGTACTTTTACATTAAACATCCTACGTGTTTTTTTAAAAAAATACATCAGATGTGCCGTGTTGGATAATACTGCATTTTTTTCATTTCCCCTCCCCACTTTTGATGTCCTTTTTAATGAGTTTTAATGGGTTGCTATAGCAAGCATTTGCAAAGGCAGAGCACTTCCTCATTTGAAATAGTCAGCCATTTAGTGAACCCCTGGAAGCAGGATCTTTGCCGATCGATCACGGGAGAACAAATCGATCGGCAGCTTAGACAATTACATTTCCTTAAAGTGAAGCAACTGCTGCATCTGTTAAAACAAACAATAAAACAAAATAACACAATGCAAACTGTATTGCCACTTTAAGGCCCCACAAGTATTAATGAATGTATACGTGTATTCATTGATTTCCATTAGGCAATTAGTTAATTATACACAGGGAAACTATTACACATATAGTTAGGTATACGTACTACATACACAACTAACTATAAACACACTGTCCCTGCTCTGAAATTCAACTGCAGACGCCTGGGCTCTGGGGTTCTCTGCAGATATTCGCTGTTGCTTAATTATCTGTAAGTTACCAATGTAACCTCGGCTATTTTATTATACCGTGTTAAATACTAATCCCCTGCACACCTTTTTCTTGCGGACTCCTTTTTCAGATCCCCGGTCGGGAGGGCGTTTTGTGGGGGCGCGGAGCTCCCACAATGATAAATCTGCCAGGGGGAATTGATTACAATCACGATTTCTATATTCCAAGGCAGCTTTTCTTTTAAGACTTTAGAAATACTTCAATGGGACCCAAGGAATATGTAAAGACTTATGATTTCCCAGGAAAGATAAGTCAACATGTTATATTTTCTAATGATACCAATTACTGTACACTGATAATTAAGTTGTTTTAAAAAAAAAATGTTTAAGAACCGAAGCGCGTTTCTCTCAGGTCTTGTGACCCCCTTCCATCCCTGAGATAGATGTCTATTAGATTGTAAGCTCTGATTGAGCCACGTGGGCTGAAGCATGGACTGATTGAACCACCACCTGTGCTGAAGCAGGACTGCAAAAATGGAAAGACGGTGCATAGCGATGGGAAATCCAAGGGCTGGAACCGGCAATATTTTGAAAAGATTTAATGGCACATCTCTAAAACTGGGTAAAAAAAAAACCCTCACGCGTTTCGCGCAAGACTCTAATCTTCGACATACTGGATGTATATGGATATGCTATATTGGTTCAACTTAATTCTGTCAAGAGGACTTACCTTACTTCGTGGGATCTATTATTCATGAATATTTACGGACATACACCTTATATATTAGTTCAAAGACACACGGGAACTGTTTTATAAATGTAAGTCATTGTAATTAATAGGATTTACCCTTTTGGTGCGGGTTTTATTACTTACACGCATATGTGGTTTCATTAATCATTCCAAAAACCTTTTCTATTCTATTTCTATTATATGTGAATACATCCCTCAAGTTTTTTGCACACAAGGTTTTTGATGCACTATGTCTTCGGGTTATCCCAATATCTTACCTGTGCTGAAGCAGGGACTGGTTGAGCCACATGTTCTGAAGCAGGTATATCCTGTAAACCTTACCTGTTGTGGGTGCTTGAGCTATATTAAAACATCGTCTAACCAACGCCAGTCCTCAAGAGCTACCAACAGGTCAGGTTTTCAGGATATCCCTGCTTCAGCACAGTTATCTCAAGCAGGGATATCTTGAAAACTTGACCTGTTGGTGGCCCTTGAGGACTGGAGTTGACCATCCCTGGTATACAGTATGCACCAAAGAAAAAAACTGATTTCAATGGGATCTATGTATGAACGCAGGGGATGGCGTGTTGACGCGGTGCTCTGCTTTTGGGAGCAGAGCTGCGGCGTATGTGAGAACTATTTTTTACAGCTGATGATTTGTCGGGACAAAATAAAAAAAGGGGGGAAAGAGTGTCGCAGAGAGACACAGAGGGGCTGGTGTACCAAAGCTGCGGGCTGTACAAACAGATTAACAGGAGTTATTAAGGAGGAAAAAAGAGGAATCAATCAGTAATTCTCTTAAACGTGCTACATAAGGTTTGCTTACATCTACAGATAAAAAAACAAACAGAAGAAGGATTTGTAGCCATCTCAGCTAAGTTAAAACCTTCATCAGGAACCACTAATGTGTATAAGTAACAGTGACACTATCTAATGTGCAGACTATAAGCTTCCACCTCCAATGACATATACTAAAGGAAAGGACTAAGGCAGCTGACAGAAGTAAATACCCCAGGGCAGGAGTGCTCAACGCCAGTCCTCAAGGCCCCCACCTTTCCCCCAACAGGTCAGGTTTTCAGGATATCCCTGCTTCAGCACAGGTGGCTCAATCAGTCTCGGCTTCAGCACAGGTGGCTCAATCAGTCCCTGCTTCAGCACGGGTGGCTCAATCAGTGGCTCAGTCCGAGCCACCTGCGCTGAAGCTGGGATATCCTGAAAACCTGACCCGTTGGTAGGTCTTGAGGACTGGAGTTGAGCACCTCTGCCTTATGGGTAAAGCCACCGCTAAAATAGGACACTTAACCGTGTGGCAGGTCTGGCACTCGTGCTGACACAACGTCAGGCCTTTGCTGCCCATGTGTGATCACTGCACAGAAAGCCGTAGTCAGTGTTCTCCGAGAATTGGGCTGCACAAAAATAGTATCAGTTATCTTCCCTCAAAAACAATGCTGTTTAGATCTTCACAGGATGAAACAGATCATTGCATTGCTAAAATTAGCCAAGGGAGAAAATAGCGATGGGAATTGTTTCTGTTTAGCCGCGCCTGGCAAGGAGTCTTCTTACCCTTAATGGATATGCCATGTATGTATGTGTAGCCATGCATAATAATGACTGCATACATGTTCCCTGTTGGCAGTAAGTCCTGGTAAATACAGGCCTGCCCACAGTAGTTATGGAGGTTTTCCCTCACACCCTAGTGTGGTGCCCTGTGTAAGGAAGGGAGTGGCTGTATGCTCTGAGTCCCTGGATAGTGACCTCAGAGATGCGCCTGCCCCCTGGAGTATAAAGGGCACAACACTGACAGTTAGTGTTGTTGTTGGTGGAGAAATAGTAACCAGAAGGTACAGAGATTGAAGAACCACTTTTGTGACCCTAGTGCAGTAACTAGCGGTAGCAGAGTGATCAATTAAGGTTGTCTACGCCATACTGTGTCCAGGGACCTGGCACAGCGGTGATCTCCCTAGGAGAAAGGGAATCCCACTTCATTACGGGAGGGCGTACCTGGCAAAGGGACAGCACGGAGAGATGTGCGGCTAGAGCCGGCAGCTGCATGGGGCAGTCTGCTACATCCCTGTATTCAATAAAGATGTCCTTGAGAAAAAGAACCCCACTGTGTGAGTGTGAGATTACTCAACAGTGGATGGCACCAAGAAGGAGTTCCTCACCAGGACCATCTCCCTGCGGAAGCACAGATCCTGATGAGGTGGAGGCGCTGCACATGATGTAAGTTGGACTCGTACCCACTACCTCAGTTACCTGTCCTGATGACATCCCCTAATAACACCAAGCGGGAGACTCAAGAGTCCTGTTACTTGCAGGTGCACCACCACACACGCCTTGTAATGGGGGACTGGTTAGACTACACGGGCCAATATGAGATTGGGTGGGTCAGGCCAGAGGGAACACCCGTTACAATTGGAGGCGCTGCTGAGATACCTGTCAACAGGACAGGCTTTTGCTAGGCACACATTGGGAAAGAGGGGAGTGTCTGCTGCCACTTTGTGCTGCGTGGGACGGAGCCAGGGGTAGTCAGGGAGATGCTGGAGCTGCATGCCGCAAAGACGCCTTGGGATCCGTAAGGGGTTAGTGAGTCTGGAGCCGGGGGCTATTGCTGTTCTAGTCGCCTTGAGGTAGCGCTAGCGGGGGACGCCTAAGGAGTAAACTGGTAACTGAGAGCAGGAATTCTGGACGGGTCCGCACTAGGCTAGCCAAAAGTAGGTCGACGCCCAAAGTACTGCATGGAAGAGCCAGAGTACTCTAGTCTCCATTCCAGATCACTTACCAAGGAGCACAGACTGGAGGAATGTGTTACAGTAGACACAGAAAGAGTGAGCCTAGCCTGAGGTAGTGCAAACACGAGTCAGATCTACGTTAGGTACACAAGGTGGTGCACAAGGCATGTTTATTGTACAGATGTGGTAGCTGCCCCGCAGAGCGGAGCTCCACGTACAGAAAATCGGTGTTCAACGTTCACGAGAGACCTGTCAGAATGGAGGATCTGTACAGAACAGAAGGTCCAGGATGGCAGAGGGAGAGAACCACAAGAATGGAGGATCTGCACAGAGCAGAAGGTCCAGGATTGCGGTCAGAGGAAGAACACGCATATGAACTGTGCGTGGGTGAAGAACAGACTACAGAAGAGACTTTTGTGAGTTTGTTATGGAATGGCGTGAAAGCCGTGGCTGCGCCGTGTTTGTCGTGTTTTTGTTCTCGGGATGATACCCCTGAGAATAATGAGCAGGACAGTGTGCTTCGATGGGAGGAACGAAATGGACTTTGTTATACCCCAATTAACAAACAGCCAGACGCTGCCTTCAATGAAAGAAAAGACAATGCTTACCAAGATGGCGGTTCCTGCTTCCCCGGGATACCGCGTGGGCATGCTGCAAAAAGTCTTGCAACTTTGCAGTCTGCTAAATGTTGGCCAGGATTGGCGCCAACCAGAAAACTCCACCCCGCTGAGGAGTTTGGCGCGAAAGCTGGAGCCGCGCCCTCATGGACTATGACTCACTCCGCACCTGTGCTGGGTCAGCCTACAAGTCTACGAGACATCCCCCTAGTTTCAACCAGGGGGAGTGGTTTGCGGTTTCACCGGATGTCGACAGAGAAAATGGGAGGAAGGGTTGCTACATCAGCCCATGCCTTTCAGTTGCGAAGAGCCATTGACCAGTATAGACCTCTGAGACGAGTGCCTCCGCTGGTAAAGATGGCTGAAGCTGCTGACAAAGTGGACCAAGGTCCTGTGATTTCCACTCACCCTTATTCGGCTCCAAGAGGCTTCCTGATAATCCGTGTGGAGGGTGTGGAGACTGTGGCGTGTTTTTGCCTGCAGTGCAGACTGCCGGGCGGAGCCGTGGGCAGCGAGGCCCGATGCCCCCACTGCGGACTGCAGTACATGTGGCCAATGACCACATTCGTACCGGTGCAAGCTGTGGGAGTGGCCGGGAATGTCCCGATTCCAATAGAAGAACAGCCGGGAGCTCTCTGGAACAAGAGTGCCAGTCCCGCAGAGTCGGAGCCATCATTGGTGCCTCCGATAGAGAAACTCAGCCATCGGAGAGGTGATCACCGAGGAGCCCATCGCCGGTCTCCTACTGGGGTGCCTCGGCCGAACTGCAAACTGGAATCCTCGGACGAGGAGTGTGCAAGGCTGGCGAGTAAGACAGTCATCAGACGAGACTGTCATACCATTGGTACGCCATGGAGGGATGAAATTCCTCGTGGTATGGAGACGCGGAGTCGAGTGTCTCCCGTACCGCGACCACCTGATCGCCGGAGTCCCAATGCCGTGGTGACTAGTGGATCGGAGGCGGGTCGATCAACCCCGACCCTGCGAGGTACTAAGACAGCGTGCCTGTTGCAGAACCGAGGGGAGGAAGAGCCGGAGGAGCGAGTCCAGAGCCAGACTGGATCGCGCAGCAGACGGGCGTTGCCGGATGTCCTGATAGAGGAAGAGATCTCGATTGGGGACCCATCCCAAGATGGCGTCGCAGCACGTGCGTGTGCGGAGGTGGTTCAGGCGGACCAGGGAGGCCCCGAGTGGGAGATGGTGCCGCCTCTAAGGTCAAGCAGCGGGAAACGATCCCCTACTACCAGGGGGAACGGACGTTTGAACTGCAACCCCAGAAGCTCCGCTGTTGAAGATAAAGATGGACTTTGTGGCGACGTTAAGACAGGTATCGCTGGAGAGCAGGTCGAAACCCTGTCAGTACCTACTGTTCGGTCCCGTCCCCAAACCTCGTCCACACCCAAGGTTAGCCCCAAGGCCCTAGCTAAAGCCCCTGTACCCGTCACTATTTTATTTGGGTCCAGTTCCAGCTTAGGGTTGTCCGGGGAGTCACGGGGTCCTTCCGATGATCGGACTGGAAGCCTGGACTTGGGTACGTCGGATGATGGGTCGGAGGGAGGAGGGAGTATGTCTAGGCAAGTGTCGGTATCTAGCGATTGTCCTAGTGGGATTAGTATCACCGTACGCAACACCTCTCAGTATAAAAGGGTTAATGAGAGATCTGAGGGTACATCTGGGGTGTCTTCTGGTGGGCCTGATGAGGAGTCCATAGAAGAAAGTACCGATCCTAGCTCCGAGGAACGGAAGGAAACTAGATGGTGGGCCCCATTGTACGAGGGCTATGTATCATGGTTCGACCGTACCCGCTTTATTTTAGAGAGGGAGGGGGTGGTTGATCACTGGTGGGCTGCCGGTGACTTTGACGATGAGTCATACCTTAGGGCCCTAAGGGTAAGGTGGGATCGGATCCAGGCAGGCCTTATTATTCCTAAAGGGTCCGCAGGGTTGGATGATCCGGTAGAAACGGATGAGCCCCTGTCATGGGTGTTGCCCGGAGCTGCGGGGCAAGGTGGCTTGACCAGGTCGTGTCGGGTTGAACGGGCTATTGCGGCGAAGTATAGGAGGTCCCATGGGCTTGATTACCCTTACGTCCCTGAACCTCTAATGCGAGAGATCGAGGAGAATAGGGAGAGATGGCTCAAAACTGATATACAGTATTATATCGTGGAGAGAGGGGGAGCCATAAAAGGGATACAGGCCGAGCAGAGGGTAGCTCAATTGATGAGGGTATGGAAGATAGGGCGCAGTGTATATATGCACAAGGTGGTATACTGCAATGAGCGAGGAGTACCCAGAGAATACAGCGTAACTGTACATGATGCCGCGGGGCGAGAGGTGAAGAAGCCCGATCCTCGGCATTATTATTGAGTATCCAATAGAGTGGTCTGTTGTTTTCTTTAGCGCTCCCTGCTGGTCAGTGAGTGTACTAGGCTTACATTATTATGTTCATGTAATGATGTTTGCTATGTTATTTGTGTGTTCTTTTGCAGTGTTTCCTGGCGCAAGGTACACCAAATTTAGGTCCCAGCCGGGACGGTGGGTATCAACCAGGGGGAGTATGTAGCCATGCATAATAATGACTGCATACATGTTCCCTGTTGGTAGTAAGTCCTGGTAAATACAGGCCTGCCCACAGTAGAGAAATAGTAACCAGAAGGTACAGAGATTGAAGAACCACTTTTGTGACCCTAGTGCAGTAACTAGCGGTAGCAGAGTGATCAATTAAGGTTGTCTACGCCATACTGTGTCCAGGGACCTGGCACAGCGGTGATCTCCCTAGGAGAAAGGGAATCCCACTTCATTACGGGAGGGCGTACCTGGCAAAGGGACAGCACGGAGAGATGTGCGGCTAGAGCCGGCAGCTGCATGGGGCAGTCTGCTACATCCCTGTATTCAATAAAGATGTCCTTGAGAAAAAGAACCCCACTGTGTGAGTGTGAGATTACTCAACAGTGGATGGCACCAAGAAGGAGTTCCTCACCAGGACCATCTCCCTGCGGAAGCACAGATCCTGATGAGGTGGAGGTGCTGCACATGATGTAAGTTGGACTCGTACCCACTACCTCAGTTACCTGTCCTGATGACATCACCTAATAACGCCAAGCGGGAGACTCAAGAGTCCTGTTACTTGCAGGTGCACCACCACACACGCCTTGTAATGGGGGACTGGTTAGACTACACGGGCCAATATGAGATTGGGTGGGTCAGGCAGAGGGAACACCCGTTACATATGTATGTATGTATGCATGTATGCATGTATGTCTTTATTTATATAGCCTCACAGTCCAGGGGGAGCATGAAAAAAAAGGAGAATCGACAACACCAACTCTAAGTGCAGTTGAATGGTACAGGTGGGTAAATCTCAGGCTGAAATATTGGCTCTAATAAATGCCTACTCACAAGATAGAAGTGAAATAAGGGCACGTACAGTATATAAATAAACAAGTGAACATGATAGAATAAGGCGCAAAACAATAAAGAGTGCTCACTGTTCGTAAAGTGAAAAATAAGGTTGTAAATGACAACAAAATGAAATAAACTGGTATTATAAATGTGAAATACAAATCAATAAAAGATGTCGGATGAGCTCCTGAGTACCACAGCTTACAGTAGTGCCATTAATGTACATAGCGCTTCACAGTCGTAATACACGTGACAATCATATATACAGTATAACCAATAATAGAAATAACACATAATAGGAATAAGTGCTTCAGACATAAAAGTGACATTTAGGAAAAAGGAGTCCCTGCTCCGAAGAGCTTACAATCTAATTGGTAGGTAGGAAGAACGTACAGAGACAGTAGGAGGGCATTCTGTAAGTGCGTCTACAGGGGGCCAAACTTTTGGATCATGGGGAACAGTATCAGCCACGGAGCTACTCGTATGCTTCGTTAAGCAAGTGTGTCCTAAGGTGGGTCTTAAAGGTGGATAGAGAGGGTGCTAGTCGGATATTGAGGGGAAGGGCATTCCAGAGGTGCGGGGCAGTCAGTGAGAAAGGTTTAAGGTGGGAGAGGGCTTTAGATACAAAGGGGATAGAGAGAGGACATCCTTGAACAGAACGCAAGAGTCGGGATGGTGCATAGCGAGAAATTAGGGCTGAGATGTAAGGAGGGGCAGAAGAGTGTAAAGCTTTTAAAAGTGAGGAGGCGAATTGAGTGTGAGATGCGGGATTTGATAGGAAGCCAGGAGAGTGATTTGGGCAGGGGAGACGCTGAGACAGATTTTGGAAAGAGTAGAGTGATTCTGGCAGCAGCGTTTAGGATAGATTGTAGGGGAGACAGGTGAGAGGCAGGAAGGCCGGACAGCAGGAGGTTACAGTAATCGAGACGGGAGAGAATGTGTTTCTGTGTCAGAGTTTTAGCAGTCAAGCAACAGAGGAAAGGGCGTATCTTTGTAATATTGCGGAGGAAAAAGCGACATGAATTTATTGTATTGCAATACAGACCTGAAACATAGAAACATTGAACACTGAGCACAGATAAGAACCACTGCTCCCCTCTACTCTGCACATTCTCCAATCCATTAGATACACAAAGGGAGAGTCACAGAAAATTACATTAAGTTACTTAAAGTAGTAATGAAAAAAAAAAAAAAAAACTTACAAATCACAGGAATTTCATTTAACAAAAAGGATGTGAAAAAGTTTTTTGGGTCTCTGTCTAACGTGAAAACATCTTCCACCTATAACTCTGCTCTCCCGTTTGCACTGAAAATACATTAGAAAGCACGCATCAAATAGCCAAATATACAATCAGAAATGGTCATTTGTAATGTACACTTATAGTCCACTACACGGTTTTATAACTTTGCCCATAAAATATTGCCCCTGGGGAATTCTGCCCACATAAACATGGATTTGAAAAAAAAAATGAATTTACATTTTTAATAAATCTTTTTATACGTTACACTTGTTTTTTTTTAGATATAATGGGGGTCATTTACTAAAATCTCCTGGCTGCAAAAGAGGGGCAAAGACAGTGCAAAAGAATTGCCCCAGATGTATCAAAGGGGAACACCCATTGCCTTCAGTGAGATACAGGTGCCCTAATTCTGCCCCAGGTACACTTTGGGAAGAGGAGTGTGCGTGACGGGTCAATGTAAGCAAAGTGCAGGTACAAGTTTGTTTTAAAGCATTGCTCCTTTTTCTCCTTGACACTAATTTGCAGCCAGAACAACCACGTGGATCCCCCTTTTGGAGTAAATACAAGATAAAAAAAAAAGTCACACACAGAGACGCAGGGTTTGATACATGCGATTATAAAGCCCCCCGCTGACGCTCCCCAAATTGTAAGCAGGTAAACTCAAGAGAAAACTTGGAGCAAAGAAAGACCTCAATAGTGCACACTGAGGCAAAGAGATGCAAGATACAAATGCTATAATTCATGCCGGTTGTGGTCCAATTTTGCCTTGTTACATCACCCTTAAAGTGTTATAAAAATGTGAACACAAACCCCTGTGTAGTATTGCTTGGAAGGAAGAGAACTCTAAAGTACTACTGTGCCCAGAAGTGGAATCACTTTTGATGCTCTTGTTTAGTATAACTTTGAAATTTTATTGCAGTGGATAGGTTAGTTAAAGCTCACAAAGCATATAAAGAAACAGACATTTAGGGGAAATATTTTTCAGGGTCTCTCAAATGTGTCTTTTTTTTTGTTGTTGTACTAATTTGACTATATTCTGCACTAGGTTCATTGGTTTTAAGACCTGTTGGAGGTTAGTGGCTCCTCCTTCCCAGGGTTTTAAGCTCACCCCTCCCCACTTCCCAAGTCAGCAGGTCTTTTTCATTCTACTGGATATAGATCCAATGTGGTCTTCCTCCCTCCTAATAGAGGTAAATGAGAATTGTAATCCTAATAGAGGTATATTAGTATTTTACCTGGTAGTGTTAGGACTTGCGAACAGGGTCTGCCTTGTCGTGGCTCGCAGGCTTACAACGCTTTGACCAAAGGGTTAAACTAAATGACCCCTTTTCAAGAGAATATATAAGTATTTTATTGTGTATTTTTGTCATATTGGATGTAGCATTGGGCTTCTCTGTCATTGGTTTTAAGATCAGATTTTAGATTTTGTTCTTTTCTGTCTACTTACTATGTTATAAGTTGCAAACATGCTGAATTTAGCTTTTGGCATACATTTACATAGTAATCTTATACTATATTAGTGAAAGCACTGTATGCCTGCCTGCATGCATGCCAGCCTGCCTGCCTGCTGGATGTCCGGTGTCCCTAGGGGAAATCTCATTGGTCCCTTGGGCCGCCCCCGCACACCTCTCATTGGCCTGAGGCGGAGTGACGGCCCAAAGGACACACAGGGACACAAACACACACACAGGGACACAAACACACACACAGGGACACACACACACACACACACACACACACACACACACACACACACACACACACACACACACACACTCACAACACCTCTCATTGGCCTGAGGCGGAGTGACGGCCCAAAGGACACACAGGGACACAAACACACACACAGGGACACAAACACACACACAGGGACACACACACACACACACACACACACACACACACAGACACACAGACACAGACACACACACACTCACACACACACACACACACACACAGGGACACACACACACACACAGTAGGGGGGGGGGTGTACATTAGCAGCATTGTATAACCCGGGGGGGGGGCTCACATACCCGCCTCCGCCTCCGCCTCTTCCTCCCCGAAATCAGCCTCCACACCCGCGCGCACATCCTCCTCTCCCCGTGTCTCCCGCGCTTTCAAACACCCCCCCCCCCCCCCGGCGCCGCTACAGTGAGCGGAGGAGCGAGTGCCCGGGACACAGCGGGGGAGCGGCCACAACAAGCTGCCTCCCGCCTCAGTTCCACGTGGGAGCGGCCGGACGGGTGAGTGAGCGGCCTTCACCCACCCCTCACCCCCCTTCAAATCACCTCCCCTCCACCCCCCCCCCCCCCCCGGCGCCGCTACAGTCAGCGGAGCGAGCGAGCGCCCGGGACACAGCGGGGGAGCGGCCACAACAAGCTGCCTCCCGCCTCAGATCCACGTGGGAGCGGCCGGACGGGTGAGGGAGCTGCCGGACGGGTGAGTGAGCGGCCGGACGGGTGAGGGAGCGGCCTTCACCTCCCCTCACCCCCCTTCACCTCCCCTCACCCCCCTTCACCTCACCTCCCCTCACCCACCCCTCACTCCACTTCCCTTCCCTTCCACCTCCCTCCACCCCCCCTTCACCTCCCCTCCACCCCCCCTTCACCTCCACCCCCCTTCACCCCCCCCCCCCCACCTCCCCTTCACCCCCCACCTCCCCTTCACCCCCCCCCCCCACCCCCCCTTCACCTCCCCTCCACCCCCCCTTCACCTCCCCTCCACCCCCCCTTCACCTCCCCTCCACCCCCCCCCTTCACCCCCCACCTCCCCTTCACCCCCCACCTCCCCTTCACCCCCCCCACCCCCCCTTCACCTCCCCTCCACCCCCCCTTCACCTCCCCTCCACCCCCCCTTCACCTCCCCTCCACTCCCCCCCTTCACCTCCCCTCCACTCCCCCCCCCTCACCTCCCCTCCACCCCCCCTTCACCTCCCCTCCACCCCCCTCACCTCCCCTCCACCCCCCCCTTCACCTCCCCTCCACCCCCCCCTTCACCTCCCCTCCACCCCCACCCTTCACCTCCCCTCCACCCCCACCCTTCACCTCCCCTCCACCCCCACCTTCACCCCCCCTTCACCTTCCCTTCACTCCCCCTTACAACCTCCCACCACCTCCTCACCACCTCCACCCCCCTTCCCACCTCCCCCACCCCCCTTCCCAACTCCCCACCACCCCCCCCCCTTCCCACCACCTCCCCCCCACCCCCCCCTTCCCTGAGGCGGAGTCACGGGCCAAAGGACACACAGGGACACAGACACACACACACACACACGTAGACACACACACACACACACAGACGTAGACACACACACACGTATACACACACACACACGTATACACACACACGTATACACAAACACACACACGTAGACACACACACACATAGACACACACGTAGACACACACGTACACACACACACACACACACACGTACATGTACACACACGCACGTAGACACACACACACGTACACGTAGACACACACACATGTACACGTAGACACACACACACATGTACACGTACACACGTACACACACACACACATGTACACGTACACACACACATTTACACGTAGACACGTACACACACACACATGTACACGTATACTCACACACATGTACACGTACACACACACATGGAGACATACACACACACACATGGAGACATACACACACACACATGGAGACATACACACACACACATGGAGACATACACACACACACACATGTACACATACACACACACGTATACACTCACACACGTATACACACAGGTATACATACACATAATGTATACACACACACACATGTATACACACACACGTGTATACACACACACACATGTGTATACACACACACATGTGTATACACACACACGTGTATACACACACACATGTGTACACACACACGTGTACACACACACACACACGTGTACACACACACATGTGTATACACACACATGTATATACACATACATGTATATACACACATGTATATACACACACATGTATACACACACACACGTATACACACATACACATGTATACACACACACACACATGTATACACACACACACACACACACACTTATACACACACACACATACAATGTATACACACAAACATGTATACACACACACAAACATGTATACACGTGTATACACACACATGTGTATACACACACACGTATACACACACACAATATATACATACACACAATGTATACACACACATGTGTATACACACACGTGTATACACACACACACACACACACGTGTATACACACACACGTGTATACACACACACACGTGTATACACACACGTGTATACACACACACACACGTGTATACACACACACACGTGTATACACACACATGTGTATACACACACATACGTGTATACACACACACACGTGTATACACACACACGTACACATACACACACACACACACACACACACATGTATACACACACACACATACAATGTATACACACAAACATGTATACACACACACACCCCAGCACCACCACATCAGCACACCGGTATGCCCCCCCAGCACACTGGCATTCTCGCCTCCCCACCATTCCCAGCCCCCATCAACACCATCAGCACCCACACATCGCCACCTTTGCACCTCCCCCATCGGCACACCCACATCCGCACCCCCACATCAGCACCAAACCCTCCCAAATCAGCACACCAATACAATCACCATCAGTACAGCCACAGCAGCACTACCACCGCACATGGGCCGCGTGGACCACTCCCCACCCAAATGCCACACCCACACCACAAACATCCCGGGCAACGCCGGGGCTCTCAGCTAGTATAATATTGGGATTTCTGTCAATGACTGAGCCTCTGATTGAGCCACTGTGCTGAAGCAGTTGACTGATTGAGCCACTTGGGCTGAAACTGATATATCCTTAATACCTGACCTGTTGGGGGGTCTTGATGACTGACGTTGAGCATCAGTGCTCCATATTACAGTCCTTACACTAGCTACCACAGAAGGGGCTTCTTTTTTACCAAGATGCAGCTGCAGTTATCTCAGCTTCTAGTTCATTATGACAGTGAGAAGAAGCTAGTTCTGTCCTGTGATGCCTGCCCACCATACAGGGTAGGAGCGGTATTGGCACCTGGAATGGATGGACCTGTGTATCCTATCAGATATGCCTGAAAAGAGAAGTATTTGGAGTTAAGACATTTAATTCCTACTTGTTTCGTGCACATATTTATCATAAATTCGAACTCTAAACCATTAAAAGGGCAGGTTGGTGATGATAAACCATTACCATCCATGGATTCTGCTGAAAGGGTCACAAATGTTTCTATATCCAGTTTTCGTATCATGTTTATTGTCAACCTAAAGAAATGTAATGTTGAAATGGCCAAGAGTGTGACAAGTACAATTTAATGCCAAAAAGGGAAAAATGATGCACTTGGGTTACAAATATCAAACACGACATACAAGATTAATGGCACGATAATGTCTACTACTATAGAGAGAAGAGACCTGAGCGTCATTGTTTCAGCTGACTTAAAAGTAGGGCGAGCAATATAAAAAAGCAATGGGGAAAGTCAGCAGGATGTTGGGTTGTACAAGTTACAGGTATTATCAGCTGAAAGAGAGGGATAGTGATGCCACTTTATAGATAATCTGGTAAGACCTGACAGTGTACTGTGTTCAGTTCTGCGAACAATATCTCAATAAGAAAATACATATATTAGAGAGTGTGCAAGGGAAACACTATTAAATGGTGCATGGTCTACAGGATAAACCCAAAGTGGTTCCTGTCTGCCGTTAACATGTTATACCCATGTTAATCTTACCATGTGGGCTCTAAGCTTGGCAGCCTATGTTTATCAATATATATACAAACCTGGAAATGCTGTGGACACCGTGGAGGCACTCAGCATCCTGGTTGAACGTCTGTTTATATTTTTAGCGGGTGCCAGGCAGATGCGGATAGGGACCGGGAAGTTGGCTGGAAGTTCTTAAGCTGCTGCCTGTAGGGTACTTAGACCTGCTATGCAGGAAGAACATTGCAAAAAAAAACTAAACATTGTGTGGTGAACACAAGAGCATGAGCTACAGCAAGTAGAACACTGGAGCGAAAGTTGCGATGTTAGCCAGCGTGGACATCCAAAGCACCGTTCCATCCCTGAGAGTGGCCGCACTGACCCGTGGTCACGGTTCACAATGCTGGTCCATTCATTGGAAATATCTTATCAATGACTATTCAAAATAGATGGAGGTGCATATGATGGCAACTTCCACAGCACTGCCACCACGAATACACTTTCCAGTTTGGGGTTACCGAAGGCATTGGTGACTGTTAATGGAACAGAAATAACAGGAGCAATGTTGGATGCAACTAAAATGTCATTGGGCGTATTAACCCCTTCAATACCAGAGGGTGCTGCTGCCACCTCCTTGGCTATGTCCCGATCCGGCACCAGCGATCACATGATCGCTCTCCTGAGCACTCTCACAATCTCTGCCTCCTTCTGGAGATGGGAAGATGGTTGGTGTTTATGGTGCATCACCATAGATAGCTCATAATTGAACTTATAGTTCTTTATACCATAGAGGATCCAGGTGTAGGGACATGAAGTATGAACCATAACATCCCAGGGTGTAAAACCAGAGACCTGGTGATCCCCCCGCGGGTACCCCAAATACGGTCTCCTATTGATGGTATACTACACCCTAAGGAAATACATATAACAGTCCAGCACTAGGAGGTATAATAATAATGGGCCTTGGCCCTTTACCTCCCTTGGTGGTGTCCTTGATACGAGGATCCAGTCCTGCGTGCAGTCCTCTCAGGGTAAACAGCAGACAGCAGAGGTGTAGAGGAGCACAGCAGTGTTTGTTGGCAGCATACCAGTTCGTGGATCGCCAAAATAAGGGTAACTCCAGGCAGGGATGGGTATTAAAAAGGTACTTTAATGGTCAGTGCAGAAACAGAACAATGGTAGGGGCGCACCTACCATTGTTCTGTTTCTGCACTGACCATTAAAGTACCTTTTTAATACCCATCCCTGCCTGGAGTTACCCTTATTTTGGCGATCCACGAACTGGTATGCTGCCAACAAACACTGCTGTGCTCCTCTACACCTCTGCTGTCCTTCTGGAGATGGAAACAGAAAGGGAGGGTCCTCCCTCTCCATTTAGTTTGCGGTCCTGTGGAGCCCTGATTGGAAGTTCCCCCTAGAAAATGATCAGACCCTGATGATGTGCAGCGCACGTCATATGAACCTTCAGGATGCCACCCTTCATGATGTAAACTGTATATCTATAGGGCACGGAACGGGTTAAACCACTGTCACCCCTCCTGCAATGTCCTCACTGAAAGGGTTTTGGAGATGGAGCGAAGAGGAGGTTTGGAAGCATAACAGGTGAAGTGTCTTTTCAGATATTGTGGGACACATATTACAACAGGGAAGTCCCCTACAAAATTGCTGATGTCCCAGAAGCTAAGGCCGTGCTTATAGTCACGCCGACGGCGACGCTGCTGTCACGCTGCAGTTGCTGAAAAAATCAAATTGAATTGACTTCCAGCGAACGTCACTAAGCCGTCGCGCCAACACGTCGCTCCTACCATAAGTGCACGCGACGGGGTCAATACATTTGTTTTGATGTGAAGTCTCCGGACTATAATCGCGGCCTTAGAACACATCCCGACACCCTACCTCCTGATGGAGCAGGCAAAGAGAAAGCGAGGCAAATTTAAAAAAGCTATATCAGAATGCACATGATACATTAGGCTAAGGCCCCGCTCCCAGAGTCAGCGCACCCGCACTGCTGACAGGCGGTGCGCTGAGATACACAGACCGCGATATGCGGTCTGTAGGGAGCGGGAGCCGGAGCGGGAGGTGGGCGGGTGGTGGGCGGTTTGACAGGGAGGGGGGGCGTGGCTTGAGCGGAGGGACCCGCTACTCTCCCCCCCCCTCCCTCCACGGACTCGGGCTGGAGCTGGAGCTTCGGTAAGTATTAAACACACACACACGCAGGCACTCATCCATACATACACACACACACACACACACAGGCAGGCACTCACGCACTCATACACACACACACACACACACATACGCGCGCACACACAGGCAGGCACTCACGCACTCATACACACACACACACACACACAGACAGAGGCAGGCACTCACGCACTCGGGCACACACATATACACACAGACAGGCACGCACACACACAGACACACACACAGAGAAAGGCACTCACCTGCTTTCACTCCACACTCCTCCCCGCTCCCCGAAGCCTCTCCTCCTCCCGCAGCCTCCCCTCCCCATTGGCTCACAGCCACACACGTCACGCGTCAAAGCTAGAAAACACCATTCTGTGGTGTCTCCAGCGGCTGACGCGCGACAGCGTGTAGTCAGCTGTGCCGCCAGTGGGGACCGGGACCGGCTCGCGAGGATTCCCCTGCTGGTGGGGAACTTGCTACATTGCCGCCCGCGCCAACGAGCGCAGCGGGACCGAGGCCTTACAGAGTGAGTGTAGGTGATACTGTATATGATCTCATCTTTGGCAACGGTGCTGTACACCTGCAGGTCCAGAGACTCATTAGTAGCCACTAGAACTATTTGGACTTTCAGAGGATTAGCTACAGAGAGTGAGTTATTGACCTGACAAAATAGGACTTCCCTGTATGGATCTTCATCAAAATACTACTGCTGTGATGGGCACAGACGATACGGTCCTCTCCCAAGACCATGCTAGTGGTGGTGAAATTCCTTCTTTGGAACAAGCAGATATATCAGAAGGTAATGCAACTCCTTGTATTGCTGAGGTTTCAAGCATGCCATTCAGTAAATTCCAAACACATTCTCTTGAGCTTCTAATCAGATGTGATTTGTTATAAACACAAGACGTGTTTTCAATAGGGGTTAAAGGAATCTTCCTCTATTGCAAGAGGTTTCTGTAGTTTTCCTTTGTTCATTTAGAACATATGTTTCTATATTCAGCTGGGGTAGATTTATTGTACTGTATGTGCAATGGTGATTCAATGCTTATATACAAGATAACGTTACCTTGTGCCATCTTGTGGCTATGTAAATAAAGACATTTCGTAGTAAACTACTAACAGAACTGGGCAGGCTGCAGTGAAGAAAATGAAGCTGAAGTACTGTCTGAGATACAGGTTGTGTTACAGTATGTGTTCCTGTGTCCCTCACAGTTGCAAACTTTACACCCTTCCTCACATTTATGTAGCTGAAGGGAATACTCACCCCCGTCCAGGCTGAGAACGTACTTCGGTCCATCATCTATTCTATAATATGCTCTGTGACCCGTCACCCTACAACAAATGACACGGACGTGTTAAAGGTAGCAAGACAGATTCCAACACATGCTATTCTGGACCCAGGGTCATGTCTAGGGTATGAATGGACCCAGATAGCTTCAACTCAGCCCTCTTTCCAAAGCACACCAAGTCCTGTAATATTTTCTTCACTTTATTAGGAAAGGAGCAGTATATACAGGCACTTGTGGATGTAATGGTGTTGTGAGAGAGTGCTTCTCTATAGCTGCTTTGTAGTTAAGGGCAGGTGAAAAGGATTGGGCCTTGCCAGGAGGAGTAAAACATAGAAGGGGTACTCACTCAGCCAGTGTCAGGAAGTAAAAGACAGTGAGGGGGATCTGGGAAACAGGAATAGTCTGACTCTAGGGACAGACCAACTGTGAGCAAGACAGGGGGGAGGGCAGAATAGCCCATTCTGAGAAAAGATCTCAGGGGTTGCTGTAGCAACTCACTGGCTAGATGCTCAGAGGCAGAAAAGGCAACATAGTAATATTTCACACAGGCACAGTGTGTGTGTAGAGCAAATACATGTAGCTGAAACTAAGGAGCTGACAAGCAGAAGCAAGGGGGGTCAAACAGAAATATGATTCTTGTTCCATGACACATGCACCATTTTAGGAATTTCTCCGTCCTTGCTTTGCTGTGTGAGATGTGATGCAGAGGTCATTGTTTATGTTACTGCCTATGAAGAGGGACTTGGTCATGACAGGTCAATCCAACTCCTGTGTGACTTTGAAGAAAACTAGGATGCCTAGGTCCGCTATTCTCTCGGGTACCGTGTGAAAAACATTGGCACATACTATTGTGTCCTTGCTGCCTCAATGTCAACGTGAAAAGTTAGTGGGTCCGGCTGCATTGGTCACAGTTGCTTGTATGTTGCTGTGTATTAGAGAGGTGCAGAAATAAGACGTCATGATTTAGTTGTGCAAATAACAACGAGTTTGTCTCTCAGCAGGATCACTTATCCCACAGACGCTGCTGTAGGATGGAACCGCACAATCCGTTCTGTGGGGTAAAATCCGCAGACGGATTGTTTCAACTTCAATCCGTGCAGATTAGTTAACAACTTCTCCCCCCCATGTGGCTCAGTTATGGGGCTTTAAAATAACCCCCCTGTGGGCTTAAGTAAATCCCTTCCGCGGATTGCGTTTATTTCTAATCCGTGGTCGTATTGTAAGAAACAAGTACGATGGGTCAATCCACAATAGGACATTTTGAAAACCCGCCTGAGGATTAATCCATCATTAAAAATCACAGACCGAGTGAGAGGAAAAAGGTGAAACAGGGAAGAGAGGGTGAGAGACAGAGAGATAGTCACACAAAACTTGTATTGTACATTTTTGTAATATTCTTGTCTATTAATAATATTTTCTTATATTTTTGAATTTGTTAAAAAAAAAAATATTATGACTGATGACAGTGGTGTCGTCCATGGCAGGAGGAGCTCTCACGGGCACCGTGCCCTTCCTGTGAGACTAAGAAATTCAGATTCAACAACTGTTTTAGGCTCAGTTGTTGGTGTGGGCAAGTTAGCAGTGGTTGATGTACCACTTTTGTGGTTTATACTCATAATAATGATACATGTGTGAGACATTAAAGGCATACCGGTATGGACATGCATGGTTCTCCCCGTAGTTTAGACCCACACAGACACCCAACAATTACCATATGCCTACTGGCTTCCACAATGACCAAATTATAATCTTCTCTCTAAATGCACATTATCTTTCTGATCCCTGCACAACAAGTGACCTTGTACGATGACCTTTCCCCTCCCACTCTACTTTCACCCCACAGACACATATACCGGTACATACAGCTCAACCCCGTTATAACGCGATCCGTTACAACGCGAATCCGCTTATAACGCGATGCAAGGGTGGCTCCCAATTTTCGTATCTATGAATAATTTACAACACAATTATTGGTGTCTTACAGTACATACTTTATTGTACAATGCATACAATTGTACATTATTTCTAACGCGATCCGCTTATAGCGCGATGTGATTCTTTGGACCCCAAGCACAGCGTTATAAGGGGGTTGAGCTGTATTGACCTCCCACATTTGAAGCCAGAACTTTAGTAAACAGACGCAAAAGTGACTTGCCCAACGTTACATCAAGTGTTGCACTGGGTAAGAGAGGACAGTGACTCGGCTCAAGGACTAAGATTCGCATCTTGATCCTGCATTAATATCCATTGGCAGTTAACACGGGATCTGGGGGTGATACTCTGCATCAGACCTTAGTGAATCTGCCCCAAAGTGTATCCTTCATAATTCTCTCTTTGTGCAGATGGTGAATACATTCCTCTCGTTTTCTCATTGTGTTTCTACGTTATTAGAAACAAGGAAACGCAGAGAAAAAACAGACGTAGCGCCCACAGGGAAGCTGCACCCTTAAAAACTTCCCTTCTTAGGTGAGCTCAAAAAAAACCTTCAAACGCCTGTCACAGGTTAGGATTTATGATTGTGGTTAGATTGTACACGCAATGAGGAAGAAACAGCAAAAACATGACATGGGCCAGGGCAGCTTTCCCCCGAGCTGAGATCACACAGATGAACAGTGATTTTCTGAGAATTTACTCACATGAGGAACTAGGCTCCAAAAAATAGCAACTGGTGGTCTATGAGGTTAATGTGGTAATTGCACTGTGTATAAAGGTACCTAAAAAAGTGACTTCAGTCTAATCCATTTGCCTGTCAATGGATGATATCTGCTTTCACCTTGTATGACATTGCTGTAATGACAACAGTACCAGCAAGGAGAGGTTTTAGGCGTGAATATGAAGCATGTGTTTGGTTATATTTTTACTTAAAAAGATCCACTTGAATCAATTTACCTTTTTGACTTTTGTAAGTGCAGCCAGGTCCCCTCTGGGTCCCCCTTACCTCCTGGTGCGGCTGTGTCTGGTAGCGGAGGCTACGGCTGGTGCCAGTGGTGTGTGGGGGGAAGTTGCGGGAGCGCTGCGGCAGCTAGAGGGGCGGCTGGGTCGCCGGAGCTCCGCGGTGGGACGCCGGTAATAGCGCCGTCATTTTGTAAGTTGCGCATGTACATTATTGTCCTCGTGCAAGCGCACGCAAGCGTCGGCCATTAGAGGAAGGCTCCGCGCAGGGACTACATGTCCCATGAGCCTATGGGGTTGCGAAGCACATGGGCACGACCAGCCAATAGGCCTGCCAGGATTCCCTGCACAGGGATTGAAACATTTGGCGGGTTGGCAGCTAAGCTTCAGTCGGGAGCTGGAGAGAAGAGAGTGACATAGTGTCTCTGGTACCAGTGGTCCTGAGACTAGGCCTAGAGTCCCCCCTTCAGGCCTCAGCTTGGCCTCGACTCACCAGTAGCTTGTGGGTGCTTCAGGGAATGCCCCTCAGTTACGGACACTTTCCCATTAGCCCAATAGTGTCAAGGACAAAGCAAAGACGCTGTGCAGTGACAAGCGGCCTGTGGTCTGGGACTAGACACCACCACAAGATAAAGACTAATAAAGGTGAGACACTGCAGCGGGAGTTCACCCCACGCAGAGGCGGATGTCTTCATTGGATTAGATGGATCCTGTCATCAGTCTGCAGTACCCGGGTGCTGGAGCACCCGGCAGGTATACAACTTAACAAGTGCACCAACGGCCACACACACATTCTGTGGGTAGTGCTACCGCACACTTTGGGGTGGGATTGGCTCTGTGGACACCGGGTGGTTAGGTGCCCAGGGTACCTCAGTACTTTGGGGGAACCTCACCAAGGTGTGGGCAAGGTGGTGTTTGGACAGCGGGCATTGTGTGGGTACGGCCGTGCGTGGCCTGTATGGTTTTGGTGTTATCAGTTAGTGTTACCAGTAAAGATAATTTATTATATCACTGTGTGTATAAATATTCCTTACAGTGTGTCTTGGGAGGGGCTATCCTATTGTATTGGGATCCTTCTCAGGTGGAGTCGCTTTCACCAGATAGAATCAGGTACACCCCAGGCTACCTGCAGTGAAGGATCAGGCCTCCTGTGAGCCAACCAGGTAAAGCACCACATGTAGTTTCCCTAAACACGGGGGAAAGGGGGCTACATAAGAAAAGAGTGGTTTAGTTGTGAATACATGCTCTGCTGTTGTGTCCCGTTGCATAACTTGCCAGTGTATGTGTCTACCCTTCATGTTCGCTACAATGAGACAATTGCTGTGTTCACTTACTCGCCCCTCTGCATGTCACTGGCTTCTTTGCTTGCACACATTCTCTACGGGTTTAGATGTGGCTTATCTTTTGGGCTCCCCTTTGCTATAGTAGTTACTCCCTGCTACCTAGCCCAGCATGTCTTGCCTTCAAATTCTTTCTGGACAAGCTACCCGCCTATCTGAACAAGCTCCTCACCCCTACCACATGCAGCACTTATCACCTGAGATCTGACTCCAAAAGACTGTTCATGGTCCCAAGGTTCAACAAAGTATCCGGCTGCTCCTCCTTCTCTTACCGTGCACCCCAAAACTGGAACACTACCGGAGACTCTCACAGCCGCCACCAGTCTAAGTTCTTTCAAAACTAAAGCTGTCTCACATTTTAATCTGGTCTGTAACTGATACATACGCCCATAATATATATTATCTTTAACTGCATGCAATGTCTTGTATATGTAGCCAGGACCCCTCCAGGTACTCACCGCGGCGGTCGGGAGTAGTGCGGCCGGTCGCGGGGGAGGGTTTGTGCGCGCACAGCGCGCCTCTTCAGTAGCGTGTGGGCGGTTGCCGGGGACGAGTGTGGGCAGTTGCCAGGGAGGCGTGTGTGAGCGGTTGCCGGGGACACCCGGCGGTGCCTGCCGAGGGGGCCGCCAGGAGCCTCAGGAGCGCCCCACGTGACGCTATCCCTGGCGTCCCTGCAGCCAATAGGGCTGCAGTATCTTCCTGCTCTGAGGGATTGATACATTTCGCGCGCGGAGCCACATCAGTCGGCTTCAGGAGAGTCTAGGGGAAGGAGGTGAGGGTGCAGGGGTCAGTGACCCACTGCACTAGGCCAGCAGCCCCTTAGGCCCCAGTTAGCCCTGAGCCACTCAGTAAGTTTGTGGTGCTTCAGGGACAGGCTCTAGGTTGCCCCATTAGCATATACGGTATCAGTTAGGGACACAGCGGACGCTGCGCTTCCCACCAAGAGGCTTGGGATCAAGCCTACTATCCAGAGAGAGTGGAACTGTACCCAGGGTGGACGGCCCTGACCGATCATCCCACTGGAGGAACCGGACGTCGCCAGGAGGTCGTCGGATCCTTTTTGAAGATCCTTTGAACGCCCAGGTGCCGTCGCACTGGGCAGGTATTGTTACACACGTGCACCACCTGCAGAGTACTCACACATAGTGGCAGCGCTGACCACGGGACAAGGGTTATTCTGTGGACACGGTATGGGGGTACACGGTGGTGGGTAAGGGGCATACACTCATACAGAGGCGGCACACTTTATTTGACTGCGACTCATTCCGCAAGCCGGGATATGTCCCGGCTTGCGAGCCGCAGCCCCTCGGCGTGCCGCGCATCGCCGATGCGCGGTCACGCGTCATCGGGTGCCTGCGCCCCCTGCACGCGTGCACAGGGCTCCCCGAGGGAGCCCTGGTGTCCCGCGATGTGGGGGACGGCGGTGGGGGGTTCCGGGGGACCCGGCGGACCCGGAGAGGGGAAGGGGAAGCCCCGATCGGAGGACCGCTCCTCCGAGGCTTCGGCGCGCGCCCGGCACATCCCGGCGCGCCCGGTTACTGTGCGGCCGAGACCGGGCAAATGCTCGAATAAACTCGGCCGCGACAGTAAGTGGGAGTGAATTACATTGGGACCTATAGAGTATAAGAGTTATATATGCATGTTCAGTAAAGGTTATTCTTGCTTATTCATACCAATTGTGTGTCATTGGGTTGTGTCCTGTGAGGGCCCCTTCCCGCCCTGTCGGGATCCCTCTCAGGTGGAGGCGTTGCACCACGAGAAAGCGAATCTATATGTACCCCAGGCTCCCCGTGCGGAGGCTTAGGCTCCTGAGGGCCACACAGGTAATATACAGCATTAGTAGCGTCTGTATTCACAGGGAATACCCATTACATATACAAGGTATAACCCGTTTCACTTAATGTAACTATGTATTTGTACTCTCCAGTTGTAATCCAGGGGGAGCATGAAGGGAAAAGAACATAAAACAAGAAAAACAATCTAAGTGCAGACAATAAAATTCAAGTGATATAAATTCTGCGTTCTTTCTTGGCTCATATGTGATGTCTACTTACAAGATGTAAGTCAAAATCAAGCGGTTTTGACACTCAATGGTCTCTGTTGTGCAGGTATTCCCACCAGGTGATAGGGTCTCCAGCTCTCAGCTCCGCAGCAAAGTGTATGTAAAAGAAATACAAACCATAGTGCAGACCAGTATAATGTAAAAAAACTAGACTTTATGGGGTTTAAAAAATGAACACTTACAATAAAAACAAGTATTTCAGGCATGTACCACAATCATTGTGATCAAAGAGAGAAGATTTTTTGGTTTACACTTCAGGCTCACCCGCCTCCTCCGGTGTGACTTGGTGTGGACCACCACTCTCAGGGACTTTGTACCTCCAGCGGTGGGCGCATTGATCCAGGTCTCTCTCCCCTCGTGGGTTCCCTCTTCTGTGGGTCGATCACCTTCCCATAACAGCTGCCCGCAGGCACTGTGGAGTTCTCCACTGGGATACAGCCTCTCGGATGGATGTTTCAGCTTCACTCGCACACCGATGCGTCACTTCCGCTCCGTCCCGATACGTCACTTCCGGTCGCGGTTCTGTGAGTATCTGTCAGTAAATTTCTCCTCTCTTCTCTCTCCTCTCTGGGCGGCTACCACTCTACGCGTTTCGCCAAAAAAGGGTGTGTGGCTTCCTTCACGTAGCACTATGTATTTGTAACCATGTATTATTTGTCATCATAACTCTGTGCCCAGGACATACTTGAAAACGAGAGGTAACTCTCAATGTATTACTTCCTGGTAACACATTTTATAAATAAATAATATAAATAATTTCTGACCTTTACTGCAGGCTCTGTTTTGACCTTGTACATTATGATTTATCAATTTGTTCAGCATTCCGGCGTTGTAAAGTAGGTGTGTGGAGGTCTGTGGGGGTTAGTGGGTGTGGGTCTCTGTTTGGACTTTGGGTCTGTGGGAGATAGAAGTGTGTATCTCTAAGCCTGTGAGAGTTGAGAAGAGAAACCAAAAGACAAGGAAATATAATATATGTAGGAGTGAAAAGAGCTAGAGAAGCAAATCATGGGCACAGAGACTAGGGGAAGTGTCAGAGGGGAGATTTTGATAACAAACAGAGATGAGGTGTTTTACTGTATGAGAAGGAGATCTGGTACAGTGGTTAAAGGGTTTGCCTCCAGTGCATGTTCTTAATTACTCTCATAGGACACCTCTACTTAGGGTCATTTGGGTATAAATCTTCACCTCATGTTACCCAGTAGCAATTAGGTAATATCAGCACCATTTTTTATTTCTATAGAAAATGTATCATATATTCCTCCCCTGTGGTGGCTGCATGAATGCCTCTAAAGTATTGTCGCAAAGAGTTATTTTATTTTTATTGTGTGGGGAAATAGTTTAGGCTGAAATTCGTGTGTTTTTAATATCTACTACCTCCACAGAAGATGACGACAACTGCGAAATCCTGAACCCAAACCCATGAGACTAGGAACACGTTACTCACACACAGGGGCATTTCCAAAGGAACAGCCTAAAATAATAATCACCCTTTTACTGGAATTTAGGAGGACGAGTTGGCATCTTTTCCCCACTTTGAATCTCTCTCTCTCTCGCTCTCTCTCTCTCGCTCTCTCGCTCTCTCTTTCTCTCTTTCTCTCTTTCGTTACTAATTTAGCATTGTTTTAAAAGCACATTTACTGTATAAACACAAGTTATTAACAAGAGTTAAAAGAAGAAGCAACCAGTAATTCCTGTAAACAGCCGACATAAGTTTGCTTACATCTAAAGAGAACAAACACAGTGGAGAAATATTTGGAGCTGTCAAAACTGAAATTGTTCATCAGGAAACAGTGGTGAACATATGTAACAGTTACACTATCCTAAGGGCAGGCTACAAACTTCCACCTCAAATGACAAACAGTATTGTACTGTATACAAAGGGATGGGACTAAGACATACCTTTCAGGCAGCTGACAGAAGTAAATACCTGATGGGTAAAGCCATAGCTAAAAATAGGACGCTTAACACTTTAGGTGCCTTATGACTGTCAGGGAACAGCACAAAGGATGGCACTGTGGTGTATCAACGTCATGCCCTTGTTGCCTGTTAGCTGGGGTAATATCAGCATAATAATTATCTCCCGGTCCTGATGTGTGTGTGTAGGTGGGTCATTAGCAAAAAAATATGAATAATCAAATCTTCACCAAACCTCTCACCAACTCAGCTCAACTCCCCACTCCCGTCCCCCCCATGCTCAGATGGCAGCTGGGACCCACCAACGCTAAAGAGGAGAGGGGGTGTTGGTGCGGGGGACACACACACACACACGCTCATGCACACAACCCTCTTACCTCTCTTCTATCCATGCTGTTTCCTCCTCTCTTTGGCCCTACCCCAAGGCTCCTGACACCTCCTCCTGATTGGCTGCCATATCCTGCAGCAGCCAATCAGGATGGAGAAAGCCCCCTAGAAACAACCCTGCTCTCTCCCTGCTCAGGGAAATCTCGGGGCCCCCGAAGCCGGTCAGGTCACTGTGCCCAGAGAGGTAGCACCGGACACATACATACATACACATATTTTTACTGGACAGAGTTTCAAAATACAGGACAGTCCGGTTCAATTCCAGACACCTGGCAACCCTAGGTTGGGGAGGATTTGAAATTTGCTGTACCGCTAGCTGATCGCAGAGATGCTAAAAATTCCGGTCATTATTAGTTATTATAGGCTAACACCGTGATTATACCAAAAAACACCGTTGGCGCAAAAACAAATAGCAGAATCTTATGTAGGTTTACATACCAGCACGCCGCCTGGCGCTGCAGGGTGGCAGTCTCCTGTTGTTAAATTCCGGGCATTATTGAAATCCCTGCTCTCTCATTGGTTAAAATTACGGGTATTATTCATTCAGTAATGGCCTGGAATTTGTGGCACCCTAACAACTTTTTTAGCCAATCAGCTTTCAGTTCTTATCCGCAAACAGTGAGATTTGCTCTCAGACAGGGGAGGTGATTGGACAGGAAGCAGCAGCAAGGCACTGACTCCACCCCCACCCTGCCTGCAGCCAGACACTGACTCCTCCCCCACCTTGCCTGCAGCCAGGCACTGACTCCTCCCCCACCCTGCCTGCAGCCAGGCACTGACTCC
Organism: Ascaphus truei; assembly: GCF_040206685.1. Lineage (NCBI taxonomy): Eukaryota > Metazoa > Chordata > Amphibia > Anura > Ascaphidae > Ascaphus > Ascaphus truei. Next base: position 120,361,741 of record NC_134488.1, on the reverse strand, counting down.
TCCCCCACCCTGCCTGCAGCCAAGCACTGACTCCTCCCCCACCCTGCCTGTAGCCAGGCACTGACTCCTCCCCCACCCTGCCTGCAGAGACCTCTGCACATCCTTAAAGTGGCCCTAATGCCTTAGGGACGGACTGTTTCTGTGTGCACAGTGTTTTTGTCAGGTTGCTTTGGTGTGTTTTATTGGAGCCCTGTGACCCCTGAGTTAGTGGAGGCCCTATTGCCCCTAGAAACCACCAAGGCATAGTATCAAGGTTGTGGCTCCCCATGGGAGCTGGTGGTTATTGGGAGAATTTGGGAGGTACCCCAGGTATAAGAGCGTTGCTCTTAAGTGGTCCCATTTGGTGACACTTACCAAACTAGTAGGTTTTACACTAGGATTATATTCTTAGGTGCTTGGCCACCTTTTGCCATAGCCAGGGTGGGAATCCCTTGCAGTCAGTAGGACCATAGAAATATTATGGCTGGTGGAGTCTGGCAAGACTTGGTATACCAGTGACCTAGGGCTTCTTGGGCATTGGCGGTCTAACATTATGTCACACATGCCAACTTTTTCTTTTACATAGGTGGGAAGCAGGGGGTCCGTGGAGCGAAACCATTTTAATTTAAGCACCAGAAACCACGCAGGTACTTCAGGGGTGTTGTGATGGATAATATGTAAACCACCATTTTCTTTCCCTTGGAGCCAAGTTGGAGGGGATGGTACTGGTGGGAATTTAGAGGTACAGGCAGTCCTCGGTTATCCAACGGAATCCGTTCTGGAAGTAGCGTTGGATAGTGAAACCGTTGTAAAGTGAGTCCCATGTTAATCAGTGGTGGTGAGCGTCGGATAACGCATTCAGGCGTCGGATAACGCATTCCGGCATCGAAAAAACGGCCCTTAGGATTACATTGTAAAGTGTTGGATATGCCATTCGTTGGAAAGTGAAACGTTGGATAACGAGGATTACCTGTATGTATTTGTGGAACCAGGGATCCCCAGAGCTGAAACGCCAACAAACAAACTCTGCTTCTCACCTATGTAAAAAAAAAAAGGGAGGTTCAAGATGCAGTGTCAATGTTAACTTTGAAGTATACAATTACAGCTGAGAGTAGTTATTCTAGTTCTCTCACATTTTATGAACTGTAAACAATCCCTGCAAGCCTGAAAAATGTGTTAGGGGGGGGGGACGTACGTTAGAAGGTTTTTCTGACTGTCTACATGTGTAGAAGTGTGTGAGCTACAGTACCTGCTCAGTAGGTGGGATCTGCAAACCAGAATAAACTGATATTTCTGCTCCTAGTGCGACAGGTCACATCACGCTGAGAGAGAAACTTACATGCAGACACAATGTTCTGAGGAAAGAGACATTGTCACAGGCAGTGAGAGTGACAGCACTGCCAAGGGAAAGAGAGAGAGAGAGCTCCACTGAGCGAGACAGAGACAACAAGCAGGAAGATGCATGAAAATTTAGAAACTGACAACCCAAATATTTGTGGGTCACCGTCCTCGTATATACCTCCACTCGATCCACCTCCTCCCTACCAACAACCTACCTTGTCTTCTACCCTCTGCCGACCTCCACCGTACCTGGAAATGCTGTTCTCACCTCCCCCCTATTCACATTCTCTTGGACCTACTTCAGTCCATGTACGTCCCCCCTATTTATCGTCCTTCTGCCCACCTCCACTACCCTTGTCTGAGCATCCCCCACCATACACCTCTTTCACTTATATAGATCCTCATCAAGAAATTTGTTTCTGGACAGTGGATCCTTTTCATTCAGTGACAAGTCACCACCAAGAAGCTAGTGTCTCGTCACCAGAGCTTTCTCCATCAGTGCTGAATGTAGAGACCACAGAGGGGAGACGAGAAGGACAACCATGGCGCAGGGAAAGTGATTGTATGGTATGGTCCATCATAAGCTTAATCCTTTTTCCACCCTTTGGATTAATTGCCATCATCTTATCATGCCAGGTAAAAGCGTGGGGAGGACTATGTTGGCAAGAGCAACTGTGGGAGGGGGGTTTGTGTTCCAGGGTAGGGTAATAATTGGTTATTATAAGGTGCTAGTTATACACAGTACTATTTACAGATATTAGAGTTGGGTTGCTAACATTTGTGGTAGGTGTGATAGGGTTCTACAGGGGCAGGATTGGGGTGCAGAAGGAAAAGTGATGAAGAAGAGGAGTTGCACATCTTTTGTAGTTTAAAGAAAAAGGTCTGTCCAGTAGGTCAAATAAATCACTTTAAGTTACAACAGATGGTGTGCTACTCTTCTCCTCCTTCTCCTTCTCCTCTTCTACTGCAGCCCCTCTTGTCCACTTTAAGGGGCCTTCTCCTGCAGTTCTGGCTGCACTTTTTCCCCTCACCTTTTTATTTTTGGGTGCCCAGTGTCCCGGGACAATAAGCCTAGGGATCTCCTCATCAACCTGCTCCTGGCATTGGCCAAGCTAGCCGTTTATAAGACCAGGAAGCAGTGTTTGGAGAGGGAGGTCCCAACAAACATCGTGGCCATGTTCCGGGCGCTGGTGCACTCCCGTATCCGGGCAGAGAACACATACGCTGAGTCCACTGCGACGGTTTCAGAGTTTGCCTCCCTGTGGGCGTCCGGCGAGGTGCTCTGCTCGGTATCCCCCATTTGGATTTTTTTACACTAACTCTCATATTGTAGTGCACACTATTTTAATTTACTGTTGCACTAGATACCGGTTTATGTCATCTTTTTGTTAGTCAGGTATTTTTTTTCTCACTGCGTCCTTCGGACCAGTGAGTTACCTGCTGATCTGATTGGCCGGCTTTGACGGCCAATAAGAACTACCAGATTAAATTGTCCTCTTCTAATTCGGATCTTGCTCGCAGAGAGTAGACTACTCGCAAGTACTATTTATATTACAAAAGAGTGCAGGGAGATATGATTGTTACTTTGCACAAAGTATAACCACAAGAGTAATAGATTTCACCTAGCAGGTAACAACACAGAAACTAGTCCTTATAAAGAAATGTTACTATTTTAAATTGTATAGTTCCCCACTTTGAATCCCAAAAGCATCAGCTTACTACTGCATGTGTCACCTACTGCATAGTTCTAGGGGCATTATGTTTTAATTATAAAAATATATATTTTTCAAGAAACGAATGAATATGTATAAAAAGTGTAATTTCCAAGAATCATTGCAGCAAAGTGGATTAACACTTATAGATATTAAAAAAATAGGAGAGACAGACTTGAGGTTACCTGCCCCCCCCCCCCACATACCCCCCAATTTCCAGGACTTTCATCTACTCAGTAAATATACTGCAGTTAGTGTTTACCGTATACTTACTCCTCACCCTCCATTATCCAGTACCCATCCTCTGGTTACTTCATCCTCTACACCAGGGGTGCACAAAATCCCTGAGTTCCCCCCCCCTCCCCTCGCCAAGGACCCAGCGTCAAATGACGCCGCGAGTCATGTGACATCACGTGACCCTGCAGCGTAATCTGACGTGCGTTTCCACGGCGTCACATCACATGACCCAATGACGCATGGCAACGCGTCGCTGAAGCGCCGGCTGAGAGCAGGTGAGGGAGTTACAGAGGCCTCAAGCCTCCCCCGGCATTTAATTGAAATGCCTTGGGGATGAGCGCAGGGCAACTGTAACCCCCGCCCCCTAGAAATTCTTGCGCCCCACCCTCTCCCGTTTACGCACTCCTGCTCTACACTCTTAGGTTTGAGTGCATGTTACCTGGGGTCCTTGAACACCTTGTCTATAAGGTGTTTGCCTTGTTGTATATGGCCAATGAGATAGCAAGTTTTTCTTTGATAAATCTAACTTTTTCCTTGATAGATCAGGGTAATAGACCCCATGAAATAAATGGTCTAATTCTCTTCCATACTGGAGATTGTAGTAACAAAGGCAGGAGAGGGAATAGGTGGTATGATTCCTTTTACTGGATACTGTAGATTGGAGCAACGGTGGAAGCATATGATTTTGTCAACAATGGCTTCTAAAAAGGCTTTAAACATTGAGGCACAAATGTATTTACCTGTGTAAAATACAAGATACATGGAAGCTTACAATAGCAATATTTTAGCTGGGCCACATTGTGACGGTGAGGGGGTAACCAGGCTCAATAATACAGGTTAAGCCCACTTGGGTGCCCCTGAACTGTGTTTTGGGGTACTAGAGTGTCAGCTCTTTGACCCAGCTGTTGTATATGCATTACTGTGGCTGTGTGTAAATGATGCGATGATAGAGATTTTTTTGTGTGTTTTTACCTTTCCAGGGGTGCCAGCAAGCCGGAATTGCTAGGCTATGAGGTTCAGGTGGGTTTGACGGAGAAAGTCTTTACAGATTGTGGCTATGTAGCGGGGTTCCCGAGTTATGGGGTACCCCAAAGATGTACCCGGGAATCAGGTAAGATTCTTGGATACATTGAAGCACAATATGCTAAGAGGCAGAGGTGCCAGGTTGGTGCATGCCCCTTACCAGAATTTAAATCTGTGCCCACCCGGCTGCAGTATACCGGCAAATCGGTGATAGGCTGGCAGGGAAATTCCCACGCGCTGATTGGCTGTAATGGTTTGTGAATGGGACTCCAAAACCTATAAGAAACCTTGCAGCCAATCAGGACTTTGGATTCTAAGCGCCAAACCAGCAGCAAATTCAAAGATGCTCTGGGAGAAATAGATGCGAGCCGGCTTCAGAGATTTCAAGGCAAGAAATTTTATAAGTTCCGCTTTTCAGGGGCCAAGTTTTGAAAACGGAGCGTAGCAGTCGCGGCTGAAATTGCATTCCGAATTGAGTTCCAGGACTGTTGTGAGTACCTCCCAGTCATTGAGAAGGACTCATACAGACTTCCTTTTGTAGCTATTTGGACTAGGAAAGTTTAGTTTGTTAGCCCAGACCCCCAGTAAGCGTATTTTCTATTGCATATTGTGATCCATTGTGTGTATGTCTTTTCCTGAAATAAACTACAATTTATTTTACCTCCTCCTTTTGCTCAATCATATGATCCCGGTAACTGCCATTGGCCTGAATGGTAGTCCCCACCGGGTACCATTTCCAGGATCGTGGCTTTAGGACTCAAGGCCAATGAGCACAAAAGTTTGCAACGTGGCGCTGTGCAAAGTGATAAACAAAAAAAAAGATGTCATATTTTCCTAACAGTGGGGGACCGATTTCCAGATGTACTGTAGGGACATCAGGCATTGAGCTACCAGTGAGACTTAGAGGAAAACTAGAGAAATATGGGTGTCACAAAGAAAGAGAAAATCACCTAAGAAGGGAGTGTAAAGAGGAGGAGAAAAAAAGAGTGGAATATTAAAGATGATATACATGTATAAAGATGACATACAGTATAGACAGTGCTGGGAATTAAATGTTCTTTTTTCATTTGTCTTTTCTGCATCTTTTAGATACGGAACAATGTACGTCTTACAGATGCAGTACCCACAAGCAAGGTCATCACCTGGATGATTTATATGAATCTCCTGTCATTAATGATGGGAATTCTTTTTGTCCTGTTCGTTTGTGCAGTGGTTCCCTCGGTACTTCTACATAATACCACCCATAGCAATAGCTTCCCCGATATCGGTTCACTTAACTTTCCATGATAAATTAATTAGATTGTTTTTCTGCCCACGTCCACCCTACCGGGATCCCTCGTACTCACTCCCACCACTTCCATTCCCCCTTGTGCCAGCCATCCAACCAGCCAACCAACCAGCCAACCTTCTCTTGGACAAACTCCAACTTATGTACATCTTTATATACCCTATGCCTACCTAATCCACCCTACTCAAAATTGTTCCCACCGTACACCTGTCACTTATACAGATCCCCACTGGGAAACTTGTGTTGTCACCGGATCCTTTTCCTGCAATGATACAGTAGATCACCACTAGAAATGGGTGTTTTTTTCCCCCTGGCTGATTTGGTCCACTGCGGATTGGTCGGTTCCTTTGGTCGCAGATCAATCTCAAAAAAGGACAATTCACCTTTTGGGGATTTTTTTTGTTATTATTGACAATAAAATCCCCGGATTCCGCTATCCGCTGACGGATTTTAAGAATCCAATCCGTTGATTCAGCAATCCGACAGTGGATTGCGGAATCCACAGGTCGTATTGTTCCAATTCACCAGCAGGTTGTATCCAACGGCGGTTTTGGATGAATCCACGCGGATTGAAACTATGACAAATCCGTCAGCGGATTTTACACCGCGGACTGTATTTTGAATGGCAAACGCGATAAATTTTCGGGAAACGAATTTGGGCTGTTTCGCTCATCTCTAATCACCACCAGGACACTCGTGTCTCGTCACCTGACCCTTCTCCAGCAGAATTGAATGGCTACAGACCACATAACAGATACAGCCAGAACTTTCAATGCACAGTGATTTGTCGGATATGACTTATTAGAAGCTTACTGAATTACGTTTTCCCACCTTTAGGAATATTTGCTGTCATTCTCATTCAAGGTAAGTGTGGGAGGACTATCTTGGCAAGAGCAAATGTGGGAGGGGAGCTTGTGTTCCAGGGCAGGACAATTGTTTATGATAATAAGGTGCTAATTATACACAGTACAATTTGCAGGTATTAGCGTTAGGATGCTGAGATTTGAAGTGGGAGTTCTATAGGGACAGAATCTAAGGGGCTGCAGGCAAAGTTAGGACGCAGCAATTTGTCTACAATAGGAATGACAAGAGACAAAAAGGCCAAAGTAATGAACTAAATGACCCATATTTATGAAGAAACAATATAGAGAAAATACATAGTAATGTACTAAATGGTTGGTCAAGTTGGATGTAGCATTGGGTCTTTTTTGTCTTTTGTTGTATACATTAGGTCAGAAACCTAGTAGCACTCCAAATAGCACAGATATACACAGAATACAATGCAGTGGGTTTGGATTTTTGGCTTGCTACAATTGTGTATGTCTGAAAGTTAAATTGGTTACAACGGGAACGGTGCTTAGTATAACCACAAGACAGATACATTTCACATTGCAGATAACACACAGTTCTAGTAATTACAAAGAAATGCTACTGTTTGAAATGGTATAGTTCCCCACTTTCACCCCCAAATCATCAACTTCCTATGTGTCACCTAATGCATCGTTTATAGGTAATATGTTTAGTTATTATTAAAAAAGATATTGGACAACGATTATGTTAATATGTGACTGAATATCATTTTCAAGCTTGTCCTGAATTACACCAAAGAGACCAAACAATGGCAGACATTGCATCAAAAAGAATCAACAGTTACAGATATAAATGTGGTAGGACGGGCCTGAGGTTACCCGTATCCCCTCAAATTTCCAGGGCTCCCTTCCATTCACAGGCTCCTAAAATCATTTAGACAAAGCAGACTACATTACAACCTGTGCCATTACTCTACAACTGATACAGTGCTGTATCTGTTTATTCACATATTATATCGTTGCTCGTGTATATTTAAGCCATTTTTAAAGAATAAGAGAGCAGACAATACTTCTAGGTGCTAAAACTCAGTGGTGAGGGCCCATAGATATACGTGAAAAGAGCAGCCTGCCACGGTAGTGGTCAAGCGATCAATATTTATTCGTGGATGATCACTTAACCGCTACCTCGGGTGGCTGCTTGTTTCACGTACATGTATCAAAATCAGGGCCCTCCGCTCACTTCTCCCCACCATGTAAATTCCTACGGCCGGGAGGATGTGATAATATAAATATACAAGTAGTACAGAGATCGTACAGATACTGTACAGTATGTTGGCCAAAGAGATAGTGGAGTTCTACATAGTCTGGGATACCTTTTATGGAACCCCCAGGAAAAATAATATCTCTAAATGCTGCTATGAACAAGCTTTCGGGAAATAAGCCTTGTCGTCTAATGTTGGAAAAGGAACCTCATAGTTTCAAAAGCATTTGCTTTTATATTAGTGAGTTTTCTAATACAGGGGGTGCTCGACTCCAGTCCTCAAGCCCCCCCCCCCCCCCCCCCACAGGTCCGGTTTTCAGGATATCCCAGCTTCAGCACAGGTGGCTCAATGAGAGACTCAGTTAAAGGGACTGATCGAGCCACCTGTGCTGAAGCTGGGATATCCTGAAAACTTGACCTGTTGAGGTGGCTTGAGGACTGGAGTTGAGCACCCCGGTCTAATATAAGATAGCATGGGCTGAAATGGCAATGGGATCTATTTAGTAAAGGTTTTGGTTCACTTGAGGAACCCAACTGGGCTTGGTGGGCAGTGGTGAACAGGGCGTTCCAGGTGTAGGAATTGGTACATGAGAAAAACATTAGGCATTGTGCTACCCCTGAGACTGGGAGGAGCACAAGAGACAAGTAGGGGTGTCACAGAGGTAGGGAAAAGCACAAAAGGAGGAAGTGGGGGTATTACAGACGAGAAACAGGCTGTGCCTGAAGTGAAATGTTCTTTTTTCCCCCCTTTGTCTTTTCTGCATCTTTTAGACACAGAAGAATGTACGTAATAGAAAGGAACTCGCCACAAGCAAATATGTCAGCAGGAAGACATTGATGAATGTACCGGCACTAGCGTCAGGAATCTGATAGTGATTCTGTTTGGGGGCGCTGAATGGAGGAAACACCATAAGCAAACGCTACGGAACACTTATAGCTGTGATTGTGGCAGCTTTCCCGAGTACACATTGAAGGAGCAGATGTGCGGTGATGTCATATTCTGCAGACCGCTAAAGAGAAATGATGCTTCGTGTTATGTTAATTGGATGTCTTTGTTAATAAAGGTAATTTGACAAACGTAGTGTTTACATGCAACGAGAAATTAAATAGCCTTTAGTATTTACACGTGTAATATGGCACAGTGATATTTTTTGGGGATGTGTATGAAAAGCCAGCAGTGTGTGTAACACTGAGGGCCTTATTCAGAAAGCCTCGATAAGGCCCTTATTGAGCACTTATTGACCAAAATGGCTACTCGTATTCAGATAGCCTCGATAAGTGCTCGATAACGGCCTGTATCGACGCAAAATTTTATCAACATCCGAAATTCGCCAACTGAGCGGCGATCAGCCGCTTATCGACCAGATTCAGAGACCCGCGAGTCAGCTATCGCGGCCTATCGCAGCCCATCGCAGCCCTAGAAGACGTTCTTCTCCCCAAATCCAATTCACCACAACATTTTTGGAGATTGGTGGGGAGATGGCCTCGATGAGCTGCGATGTGTCGGGACTTAGAAAAAATCAGGCCCCTTTCCTGCCTCGGATTGATGCCGGGGGTCTCCGGAGCTGATAGCCATTAATAGCAGCTCTGGACCCCCTCGGCATGCATCCAAGGCAGGAAACATGCATGTACAGCAACTTCATTACCTTAGCGGCTAACCGCTAAGGCAATGAAGGGGTTAAACACCCGTGCCAGGCTTACTGTAAAAACATACAATACAATACAATACTTTGGCTAGCGGGGGTGGGTGAAGAGGGAATTTGGCCCTTAGTGGCTGTTTAGGCATTGCGGGGGGGGGGGGTTGCGGGGGGAATGAACCCCTTCATTACCTTAGCGGTTAATACCGCTAAGGTAATAAAGGGGTTAACCCAACCGCTACCCACCCGCAAGGTCTAAACACCCATCCTTAGGGCTAATACCCCCTTCACCCACCCGTGAGGCCTAAACACCCACCCCTGACTGACTATACCCACCCTATACCCATTGAGTAGTATAGTCAGTGTTCGACAAACCTATACATTTGCTCGCCCCGGGCGAGTGGATTTAACCCCCGGGCGAGTAAATATTGGCCTAAGCAGCACACGTTTGGTACTAGGTGGCGAGTAGATTTTTTTGTGTGGCGAGTAGATTTTTTGGTGATTTGTCAACCACTGAGTATAGTGGTTGTCACGGTAGCTTATGACAAGATATAATGGACACCAAATATCTGGGTTGAACTGAACGAGGCTTAGATATAATAAAATATAATTTATTCCTTAAATAAGGTGAACACATCAATATAGTACAATTAACAGACAAGAAGGTAACACTTACTTAGTGTTGGGGGATGGAGAAGTATCCAATAGCAATTCTCCAACAGTCCAGTGACATTCAAGATGGAATCAGAAGCATAACTCCAGCAATCCAGTGACATTCAAGATAGTATCAGAAGCATAACTCCAGCACAACTAAAAACTGTAGGGTTGACACAGTTTATATACCTGTGCAACCCTATTCTTAACATTGAACACAGCCTATTGGTGAACAATTATCTAACGTGGAGACACAGACTACCAGACTAACCCATGCCCTCAGGTAACAGAGTTTGTTGATTGACTAATACTTAATCCCTAGACATTGGGTAACAATCAAGGCAGTTAATTTTTGATCACCGTGCTTAGGCCACTCAGCCGTCTGCTCTTCATGACCCATTAGCCTAGCAAATGGCGTCTGCATTTTCAGAACAGACCCAAAATAAAATACATATACACTTTAATATCTACACATATTAATAAATTCCATTCTGGTGGGCTCAGTGGATCGACCTTTGCCAGTTTTTAATGCCTACAGTGACTCCACATATTGGCCAAATATGAACACTCTGCGATCTTCAGTACTGGAGATACAGAAATGCACTTTAAAACATTAAAATACATACTTATAATGAAACATGGGGACAGGGGAACATACATTTTCAAGGTACCACAAGGTGCAAACCTCATCCCTGGACCGCAGTCCAGTTAACCTCTTGTCTCTCTGGTGAGGTCAGGGGATGGCCATATGGGGTGCAACCCCTTTAATACCGGGCCACCCCCTTTCGCCCTCTACACCTCCCCTTCTTAATTGGTGACCTGTGGCCCACTGGCCCTAACGGGGAGTGGTGCACTGCTGGCACCCTTAACGAACTCAGTCTCAGAGGGAAAGTCCTGACGTGAAAGTCCATCAGCATTGCTGTTTTCACTACCCTTTTTGTGCTGAATAGTAAACTCAAACTCTTGCAAGGCCAAGCTCCACCCTAGCAACTTGGCATTCTCCCCTGATGCCCTCTGCAGCCAACTCAAGGGGTTGGGGTCTGTGAGGACCGTGAAAGCCCTTCCATATACATAGGGCCGGAGTTTTTTGAGTGCCCACACAATGGCCAATCACTCTTTCTCAATGGTGGCATAGGCCACCTCTCTGGGAAGTAGTTTTCGGCTGAGGTACACTACAGGGTGCTCTCTACCGTCGTCCCCCACTTGGCTCAACACAGCCCCAATGCCATAGTCCGAGGCATCAGTCTGTATGAGGAAATGTTTGGTATAGTCCGGGGCAGCCAGTATGGGGGCCACAGCCAGCGCAGTTTTCAGTGCCTGGAAAGCAGTTTCACAGGCAGGAGTCCAGGTGATAAGCGCAGGCAGTTGCTTCTTAGTCAAATCAGTCAGGGGTTTGGCCAAGGCGCTGTACTGTGGGACAAACTTCCTATAGTACCCTGCGGTGCCCAAAAATGCCATGACCTGTTTCTTGGTTTTTGGAACAGGCCACTGAACTATGGCTTCTACCTTGGCTGACTCTGGTTTGAGGTGCCCTCCACCCACCCTGTGCCCTAAGTACAGGACCTCTGCCATCTCTACCATACACAGTGGGTTTCAAGGTAAGCCCAGCCTCCCTGATCCTATCCAGCACCGCAGCTACATGTCCTAAATGGGAGTCCCAGGAATTACTAAAGACAGCAATGTCATCTAAGTAAGCCCTGGCATAGCTCTGCATCCCTTCCAGTAACCTATTGACCAGGCGTTGGAAGGTAGCCGGGGCATTCTTCATCCCAAATGGCATCACTAAAAACTCATAGAGGCCACTTGGAGTGATGAATGCTGACTTCTCCCTAGCCTCCAGGGTCAGGGGGATTTGCCAATAGCCTTTGCTCAAATCTATAGTGGTCAGATACTTTGCCCCCGCGAGTTCATCTAGTAACTCATCCATGCGGGGCATGGGATAGGCATCTGACATCGTCCCACCGTTGAGCAAGCGGTAGTCCACACAAAACCGGGTGGTCTTGTCCTTCTTAGGAACTAGGACTACCGGGCTTGCCCAAGGACTCTGGGATGGAGTAATAACCCCTAGGGTCAGCATCTCCTCTATCTCCCTCTCCATACTGGTCTTGACCTCTGCTGACACTCTATATGCGTGCTTATGCAGAGGCTGCAGGTCCCCCGTGAGCACTGGGTGTGTGGTGAGATGTGTGGTCCCTGGCATGTCAGTGAAGAGGGCCCTATACTTAGCTAGCATGTCTCTGGCTTCTCCCTTCTGCCTAGCACTCAACTGTGCCCCTATCTCCACCTGCTCCACAGTGTTTCCCTGTCTGCTAGAAATCATATGGGGTCCTACAAGATCCATCGCTACTTTCTGGAAGGGTTCCCCTATTATCGGTAGGGGTTTCAGGGGTGCCTTCACACGGTCGCCCGCCTTACCCACTCGCTGGCAGGCATCACAAGAGCGGCAGAAATTGCCCACATCTCGAGATGCCCCCGGCCAGTAGTAACGCTGTAATAACCGGGCTCGCGTTCTGTTGACCCCCTGATGTCCCGCTAACGGAATAGAGTGAGCTACCCGTAACAGTTGCTGTCAGTACCCCTGGGGCACTACTAGCTGTCGCTTACCGGTCAATCCTTCCTCTATCCCTGGGTTCCCTTCTTCTCTATACAGGAGTCCCGTATACCATAGGCAGTGCTCAGTGCCTTCCCCTGCCTGAGATTCGGACGCCCGAAGTCTCACGCCGGCCAGGGTAGGGTTTGTCTTCACTGCCTCCCTAAACTGGGCTCCTAATTCTGGCCACCCCCCAGTCATGTCATTGTCCGGAGAATGGGGAAGGGTGAGGGGAAACAGTAAGTCAGTCTGTGGTTGCAACTGATCCTGGCTTACCTCCCCGGGCTCCTCTGCGCCCTCCGCTAACGTTGGTCCCAAAGGCTGGGGGACTGGCGCCGCCGCCATTGCCGCTATCTGGCTCCGGGTAACCGCCGCCACTGCAGCGGGTTTTGGGCACTCGGTCATAGGTACAGGTCATCGGTCCCAGATCGTTGCCAAGAAGAACATCGGCATCCAAACCGGGTAAAACCCCCACGTCCCGCACACCCCGGCCCTCCCCCCAATCCAAAAAGATTCTGGCCACTTGCAGGAAACGTGGCTCTCCGTCGGCCACAGTAATCTGTATCCCAAGGCCTGGGATCAATTCCTCTGGCCGGACCATATCAGGTCAGACCAGGGTCACTGCAGCTCCTGAATCCAGCAAGCCGACTGCTTGCCGGTCACCGACTGTGACCGGGGTGAGATGTCTGCTCCGTCCGTCCGTCTGCTGCAGGTCCGCGCTGAGATGTCCTCCGCTCCTGGCTGTAGGCACCGATGAAACCGGGACAGTTGTGGCATGGGACGCCTCGCTGGGAGTTGGTTCCATGACCGGTCCGGAGTCTGTGGTGAAAACCACCCGCACGCGGGCTACCGGCTTCGCAGCTGGGGTAGGTTGCCCCCGATGGGGTCCACCGGAACGCAGGGGTTCCGGGCAATCTGGTCTGATGTGACCAGGGCGGTTGCAGTTGTAGCACCGGCGCTCGTGCCGGAGCTCCCCCGCCTTCGGTGGACTGCTGCCCGCAGGCGGCATCTGAGTCCATTGGGGGGTATTGGCAGACTTTCTGACCGGTGCCGCCACCGCTGACTTGGCTACTGTTTTGGCGGTCATCAGGGCTCGGCTGGCCACATAGTCATCTGCAAGCCTCGCCGCCTCCTGGTAAGTCTTGGGCTTCTTGTCGTACACCCAAGCCCTCGCCGCTGGCGGGCACTGCTCCATGAGCTGCTCCTGAAAGATGAGGTCCAGCAGGCGTTGGTAAGTCCGTACCTCATAGCCCTCCACCCAGCGTATCCCGTACAAAGCCATGCGGGTCACGTAGGTGACATAGGACTCCTGGGGCTGCCTCCCCATTACTGTACTGTATGGGTTTGGGCAGAGGGGGGGCGTGTATTGATGTTTTTTTTAAATATTTATTAATATACATTTCTTTAATAGTGTAGAGGTGCAGGGGGTCTCCGGAGCTGAACCACGTTGGTTTTATGTCCGGGGACCCCCTGCTTCTCGAGATACAGGCACCTTTATGGGGTGCCGGTATCCCTCTACATTGAAATGTCTCGCGTCACGTGACCGGGACATTTCCTTGCATAGGAGATGAGTAAACAACACTGTATAGTGCTCTAACACAGACCTGACCATTTGCTGGATAATGTGTATGAAGACATAATTCCAAATCCTTGAAGTGTCCCACGATTAATAACCCTTAAAGCATCACACCACTTCCATTGCATCAATAAGCTGGAAGAGCAACATCCCTTGATTGATGAATACTCACACTTGCTTGTGTCCAGTCTCATACATTGAATAGGATTTCTGTGGTGTAAAAGGAGCAAATCACTCACTGTTAGATGGGTTTTCTGTGGGTCTTTTCTTCCATGGACGTGTGCTGCCTGTTCTCCAGGATATTCAGAGGTTTGATGAGGAGAGATGGAGCACTACAGGAAAAAACTTCTAGAGAGTGTGTTCCCAATAAAAAGGTTTATTGGATCAGAGCATAGCACACAAAAAATGAGCCCTGGGGCCCCCACCAACGCGTTTCGAGCTTGCGCTCTTTCTCAAGGTGCATAGGAGATACCAGCACCCCATAAAGAGGCCTGTATCTCGGGAAGCAGGGGGTCTCCGGACATAAAACCAACGTGGTTCAGCTCCGGAGACCCCCTGCACCTCTACACTATTAAAGAAATGTATATTTAAATATATAATTTTCGGGCGACATGTCCGCTGGGAGAGGCGGCTCTCTCAGAGCAGCTCTCTCTGCAGCAGAAATGAATCGCCGGTTCAGGCCTTTTCAGGGGCTCGATGCTCTCGCTGGCAGCAACTCGCCCGTTTTGGGAATTTTGTTATCACTGGTAATCGAGCCTTTCTGAATACCGTGATGGCAACACCCAAAAAAACGGCATTTTAAATTCCCTGGCGATTTTTTTTAATCAACCCTCTCTGAATAAGGCCCTGAGTGCTGTGTTGTAAAAATGTGTTAATTTATGATATGTTTGTTAATAACTATTGGACTCTTTTTTTCCATACATATTATTCTCGATGTATTAGGCTGCGGACCCGCTGCCGCTGAGCTCGCTCATACTTGGAGAGCGGTAATGTCACCAGCTCACCAAGCATGAGCGATCGCTGTCCTGCAACATTTTTAGAGCGGGGGGGGGGGTATATTTGGCTACTAAGGGAGGGGGGGTGTCATTGGCTGTATAGGGGCTATCTGTGTTTCTGTGTATATCTCTTTCTCCCTATATATCTCTCTCTCTCCCCTCCTCATCTCTCTCCCCCCATTGTTCTCTCTCCCCCCCATTGCTCTCTCTCTCCCCCCACCATTGCTCTTTCTTTCTCTCTCCCCCCCATTGCTCTCTCTCCCCCACTGCGCTCTCTCCCTCATCCCCCCTGTGCTCTCTACCCCATCCCCCCTGCGCTCTCTCCCGCCCCCCTGCATTCTCTCCCCCCCTGCGCTCTCTCCCCCCTTGCTTTCTCTCCCCTCTCTCTCACCCTTCTCCCCCCTCTCTCTCCCTCCTCCCTCTCTCTCTCCTTTCTCCCCTCTCTCCCCCTCTCTCCCCCCCCCACTCTCTCTCTCTCTCCCTTCTCCCCCCACACCACTCCATTTGCCCCCCAAACACCACACACCAGCACTCCGTTTGCTCCCCCACACCACACCACAAAGCAGCACTCCGTTTGCCCCTCTCAGTCCGTTTGGCCCCCCTCCTTTCCACTTGTCTCTGCTGAATTCAGTGTCAGTGTGTGACAGGAGAGTAGAACACGCCCTCTCTCTTACCATTGGTCAGAGCAGGGTCATGTGACCCTGCTCTCAGCACCAAAGTATCTCTCCCTTGTCTCCCCAAGCACAAAAATTGGGAGAGCGTGTGTGCTCGAGCATGAGCGCGCGAGCACAGCGGGAGAGGGGGGATGTGCTGATCCAAATTGCAGAAGGTAAGCGCGCCAAGCGCATAGCGAGCTCAGCACCAGCAGGGACTCAGCCTTACAGTGCAAAAATGCAAACAGTGCATAGTAAACACCAGGTCATACTACATGGTCCATCAAGCCTGGTATGTTCGCTGGGGAGCATCACCTGCTAAAAGGTTCATATGGGACCAGAAACGATGTCCCCCTCCTCTGTTCTTGGCTGTCACAATAAATGAAGAATAGCATTATGAACTTGTGAGTAGAGATGTACTTTGTACCTCTGTCCTAGAGGAGACCTGCATTTTGAAGAATTTGATTGTCTATGTTGTGTTGGCTACACAAGCCGGAGTCTCCTCGCATGAAACGGTTTCCCTGCACTTTGAAACTGTCTTTAACAGTGCTCAACAGGGGAAGTTTCTGGGTAGAGTACAGAGAAAAACAATATGTTGGGCAATTAAGGGATAAATGCATTAATCAATAAAGTATGCATTAGTAAAGGGAAATCCATGCCCTAAATAGCTTACAATACTGGTAAATAGAAAGACAGGCATGTAAATAAATACAGTAACTACATACAAATGTCCTGCACTCATCAATATGTTTAAGTCAATGTCTTCTAGATTATACTGTATAAGTCTTAATAGCTCAGGTGCTACCCTAACGAGTATCAAAACAGTACTTCAAAAAAGTTTCTAATAGAACACTAAGAAACCAAGACTCAGAAACAGATGCACTCCAGAGAAACAATATTTAGTATACGGACAATTCCCACCACAGAAACCAGCTCTATGAAACAACAAGGACACGTTTAAAAATAGCAGTTCATTAACACAAACAACCAAGAGACAAATGTGAAAAAAGATTAGTAGGGAGAAAAAAAAGACGTCTCTCCATTCCACATGGGTAACTCTCTAATTCCTAGATGAACAGAGTAGCTCACAAATCACCACCTGTGCTGAAGCAGGGGTATCCTATAACCATGACCTGTTGGTTGCCCTTGAGGACTGGAGTTGCCCACCCCTGGTATAGAGTCTCGATGCCTGACTTTGGAAGAATTCCCGTTGTTCCTGGTGACAGGGACCTCTTAATGAGGATCATTTGACCATTGCTCCCATCTATGGTTGTCAGGTTGTCAATGTTTTAACGTTACGTTATCTCATTTTATGTACCCATATCCGTAACGAGTATCTCCACAGCTGCTTAACACTACGTTGTTCAGCCATTTCCCTTAGAAATAAGGGAATCTTACATTTTAACGAACCCTAGGCTTCTTCATTTGCAAATCGTATGGTAACGAGCACTTTACCTACGAAGGGAGATCCTCAGACCTCCGTTACTGCTAACGCTAGATATTTAGATATTTAGCACCTGCTGAAAGCTGCACCAACTCACTACTAAACCCTGAGCAGCATTGCATTATTTCTCCAAATAGCCTACAAGGTAAAAGGAAAGGTCTTAAGTGGTACCCATAGGAATGGACTGAGTGTAGGAATTAACCCTTCCATAACATGATACTAACAGACATGAAAATACAGCCACAAATAAATATTTTTTGTTTTAAAGGGATTAAGCATATGTTGTTTAATGATGAAAGTGAATATCAGATATGTTGGTGACCTACTATTGTATATATAATTTATGGTATAAAGTATGGAATTTACCATTAAGAATCTACACATGAGAAAATAATTTTCAAGGAGACAGAAGTAACAAAAAAATTATATTTAATTACACGCAGTTCAGGCAGTGTGTAAAAAAACAAAACAATTTAACATATATAATATTCAACAAACATAGCTATATACATAACAGACAACAAGAAGCATATATACAGATATTTACAAACGATGCCTCTTCTTTGACGGGGAAGTTCCTCCCGCACTCGGCCCACGGGTATGGGGTCTCAGGTGTAGCCATCTCCTCAGAAGACGGGCTCAGGGCGGGAGGTATCAACTATTGGGGATACTACAGAGGCGGCAAGTGACTCCATATATTCCACTGATATGGTTGGGACAGAAGTGTCCATACTCACTGGCATTGCCCAGGTAAGGACACTAGCTGATCCTGTCAACTGGGCAATGCTTGTAGTAACTGCTGTTGTGTGCTGCCTAATATTCTGGAGAACAAGACCTTGCCTATCAGCAGCTTGTTCCTAGCATCTGGCAGCTCGTTCCATCATTCGGGCATTAATGGCTGCCCTGGACTCCAGACAGGCAAGATGCACCTCTACCGTATGTCCTGGAATCCTGCCCTCTGGATGTCCATTAATTCCCACTGGATCTTCATCATTATGGTAGATGTTCCTGCAGCGGTAGGTGGGGTTAGCTGTAGAGCTGTCTGGGTTATTGGCTGAGGAGCAGCCGCCCGTAGTTTCTGGTGGGGAGCCGCTGCCGGCTGTTTCAGCTGTGGAGCAGCCCGAGGTGTTGGCTCGGGAGCAGCCCGAGGTGTTGGCTGGGAAGCATATGGTGAAATGGGTGCTCCAGAGATGGTGGAACCTCAAATATAAATGTCCATAATCATTGAGCAGGACTGACGGGCAGAATAAATGACGGAGTGGGTATAAAGATAAACTGTGATGCGTGAGTCACTAAAACACCCGTCTCCTGAAGGTAACAAATAGGAATGCTAAATAGCACCCTAAAGTGACCTCATTGGAGATCTCACAGTGTAATCAATAGTACTCATCTATAGAGATCACAATTAAATAATGAAATAAATCTTACCCACTCCATCTGTCCTTGAAAGTCCTGCTTGGTACATCCAAATGGCGTGCAGTCTGTAAGAGGTAGTCCAGCGAGAAAAGAAGAAAGCAAAAACATTGCACTGCCAGGGAGTCAGGTGGTGGAAAAGTATAAAAATCTATTTATTCAGTAACACTCAAAAAACATGACCCCAATAGGGTGAGACAAAAACTCCTACGCGTTTCGGACCATAGGGGTCCTTTATCAAGGAGTAACTTGATAACCTACTCCTTAACCTACTCCTTGATAAAGGACCCCTATAGTCCGAAACGCGTAGGAGTTTTTGTCTCGTCCTATTGGGGTCATGCTTTTTGAGTGTTACTGAATAAATAGATTTTTATACTTTTCCACCACCTGACTCCCTGGCAGTGCACTGTTTTTGCTTTCTTCTTCTCTCGCTGGCTGGGAAGCAGTTGTAGGGTGAGCCGGAGCTTCACCTGGCTTCTCAGGCTCCTTACTGATCTCTGCGAAGACGATGGTAAGTGTGAGATCCTTCTCAACTTGTGGCTCCTGAGCCACTAGCACTGCCTGTTGAGTCAATCGCGTCCGCTGTCTGAAATATGGCCCTGTAATAAAAGAATTACATGATATCATCAAAGACATTCATAATAAACTTGAGTACATGTAAGCACGTTAGGATTGATTTTCTTAGACCAAACAGCCATTTTTAAACGTCTCTATTTATAGAACATTTTAGCAGTACAAAATATAGAGACAGTAAACACAAAAAACAAAACAAAAACTCCCCTGAAGAAGTAGTTAATTCTACGAAACTAGTTGGATGTAACATTCTATTGCCTTATATCTGCTTACATTGGCCTTTGTCTATGTGTTGGCCTGTCCTGTTTTTATTTCATCCTGTGTGCTGTTTTGGACACTTGTGAGAGACTCTGTAAGACTGTTCAAACTTCCCTATTGAATCCACCACTGCTGTGAAGACAGCAGCAAGCTGCGTTTTAACCTCTCTGCAGAGGATACACCTGCCGAGGTACAGGAGCAGCTTCATATCGGCCAGGAAGCAGGAGCGTTTTCACCGAGCCCCAGTACCAGCTGCTGAACCTGGCTGCATGAAGGGAAATCCCCTTGGGAGTGAAAAGACTGACGTCCTGCCCCAGAATCAGCTGAGCTGCAGCAGCAGAGGGAAGCAAGCACCTGAATCTACAGCTAACAGCTGCCGAGTGGTAAACAGTGTGATACACACTACATGCCTTTTACCAACCTTTTTTATGTACGCAGATATATTACCCCCTTTTTAATTCTATAATATATTGTTGAATTTGCTTCACTATTTGGCGTTGTGCGCTGTTTTCTTTTGTTTCCCTTCACAAAATATAGAGCCCTGATCCACAAATTGTTGCTAAACTCTAAAAGGCCTTTACTCCCATGCCCATGAGTGACAGCTGAGGCATGCTATAATTTATAAGCCTTTTTGTTTTCCTGTATCATTTAGAGTGATGTCTCATATTTAATTACCGTATTTCCTCGATTCTAAGATGCACCTTTTTTCCCATTTTCACGTCTGAAATTGGGATGCGTCTAAGAATCGATGTTTAATAAAAATAAAAACAAAAACAGTCTGCAAGGGGGCGCTGCTGAGGCAGCCGCAGCGGGGATGTTTCCAGCGCTCAGCAGCAGCTCTGCAGTATTATCCGGCTCCGACCACAGCTGTGACCACACTCCCCTCCCCCACCCCCCCCCCCCCCACGGCGACTCTCGGCCTGACAAGAAAGTGTTAACGGGACCGGAACGTGTCCTCACCCATCGGAAGTGGTGGGGGGAAGAAGTGGAAAATGAGCAGAAGTGCAGAGGGAGCGCAACAAGATCGCGGAAGACCTGGGACACAATGTATGTACCGTAAAGTAAACATTTTTTCTGCAAATTTAATGTTCCCCCCCATCCCCAAAATGTTTTATTAAATCTATGGTGCGTCTTAGAATCGAGGAAATACGGTATGTCCTGGCCAATAAGTGACGTAAAGCGCTTTAAAGGGGATTATTTCAAACATGATTGCTATGGCTAACATTATAAGTCTGGAATGCATTTATCCTGGGCCATGATTTGGGGGACACGGGTCTTATGAGGGCACACGTGTAAACATGTCACATACGTTATTTAGTTAAGTTCTCCCCACCTGCATGTGTGTGAGGGCACTCACTGCAAATAAGACTGCAATGTTTGTTTGGATGTTCAAGGATGTGTCTTAAGTGACATGTATACATGAGATTAATATATAGTTATCAGGGTGTGTATGGAACCCTCGTAGGCCGCAAGGAAACCCACAAAGGACAGGAGAACTGAATACGTAAATCTAATAGGGTCTCTTGTACACTATGGTAATACTCACTCTTAGTTAGCCCAAAACCCAAACCCACTATATAGAATATACTGTATATAGTTTTATGGTGCCATTTGGATTGCTATTACTACAAGAGACATAAAGGGCCTCAATACGACATCCATTTTCACAAATCATTTAGTACATTAATATGTTTTGTCTATTTTCTTTCTTCATAAACATGGGGCATTTAGTTCAATACTTTGACCAAAGTATTTTAGGCCTAAAACCATGTCACACGGTAACCCCATTCACTACCAATATTTCATTGCCATATATCTTTCCACTACACAGAGAGAGGGAAGGAAGCAAAGGCCGCAGCACACAGCATGGGGTTAACATGTAAGAAGCATTTAAAGTGCTATGTATGAGCTGCAGTGCAGTTAAAACTGGTTGTTAACCAGACGTGCCCATATAATTATAGTTAAACCCCCCTGTCCCCCCCCCCCCCCTAAAAAACATGTCAATACTTATTTATTTATTTATAAAATATTTTACCAGGAAGTAATACATTGAGAGTTACCTCTCGTTTTCAAGTATGTCCTGGGCACAGAGTAAAACAAATAATACATGGTTACAAATACAGTTACATAAATGAACAGGGTATACATTATATAAAAGACATTATATACTTCCCATGCTCTGTAGCAGCAAATGCATCTCCAACCTCCAAGGGGGGGAGAGATCTCTCAGTATGTGTGTTCCATTTTTGTAGTACACTAACGTAAATAAGACAGGGAAAACAAAATGGAGTCTGCAAAGTGTGCAGAGTACATACAAAAGGCTATGGTAGCCAATGGAGTATCCAAAAGATAGGGGGCAAATATTAATAGGTCACAGTAAGTACAAAGGCAAAAACAGGAAGGTAATGCTAAGGAAAATAACAAGGCAAACTAAAGATAGCTGCAAGCATTGCAGTGCTACATGCAAGAGCAATAGTAGCTGGGGGACAAATGATAAAAGGGGATAGTGAGTGCAAAAGGAACACAAGCCACAAATAAGGTAGCTGTACATATGAAGAAACTAGAAGCCAGATGAAAGGGAACAGTGAGAGGTGCAGCGCTAAGGAACAAAGGAAAACCTGACTGATGACTTGTAAAACACAAAGTTTGAAAAGCAAAGAAACTAACAGACTGGGTGGGGTTTTATACCCAAACTAAGATGGAAGCTGGCCTCATGGACTGTTCTAACCGGCCCAGAGTCTGCACCTAACTCAGGCCTGCACAACTCGTAAAGCGAGAAGGGCCGAAATGCTCCAAGGAAAAAAATTGGGGCCGCACGGGTAAAATCATCATCATCGTCATCATCATCATCTCTCCTCCAGCACCTCTCATCATCATCATCCTCATATCTCCCCAGAACCCCTCACTATCAACCTTTGCGATACTCCCCATCTATCTCTCATACCCCCATCTCTCCCCCTCACCCACACACATACTCCCCCTCCACATCAAACACACAATACCCCCCTGCACACCACACACATCCCACTCCCCCTGCACCTTCAATCACCCCCCCCTGCACCTTCAATCACCCCCCCCTGCACCTTCAATCACCCCCCCTTGCACCTTCAATCACCCCCCCCTGCACCTTTAATCACCCCCCCCTGCACCTTCAATCACCCCCCCCCTGCACCTTCAATCACCCCCCCCCCCCCTGCACCTCACATCACCCTTCCGGCACCTCACCTCCCCTGCACCTCACCTCCCCTGCACCTCACCTCAATGCACCTCACATCACCCCCGGAACCGCGGGGAATCGCCGCCAATTTTTTTTTTTTTTTTACGTTTTTTTTTTTTTAAGTTTTTTTTTTCTCATCGCGGGCCGCACAGAAAGGCCGGGCGGGCCGCATGTTGTGCAGGCCTGACCTAACTCCTCTGTGCACCCCTACAGGTCTGCGAGGAGTACTGCGGGAGGGAATCGTGACAATAGTGTATGATAATGCACTGTATTATCACTTACCAGGTCTCTCACGGTCCCTTGAGTCAACAAAGGTCAGGTAGTCCTACCTGTGAGTGGGAATTACTGAGCTGAACCTGCTCCTCCTTTCGGCTCAGGTGCAGTGTCCCATATGGACCTCCTCCTGTCCTCTGGGCAGTAGCTGCATGATGAGCCAATTTCTGGTAAACTTTGGCCTTACTGTCTGCCCATCACCTTTTCAGCATTTCAATGGCACGGACAGTATTGCCCAGAACGTGCTGCAGAATACGTCCCTAAATACGCTACTTTCCTGCAGTCAGGGTCTTCTGGCACACAGCCCCCGATAATTTGGAGTGGTTAACCACAACTCCTTCGATTGAGAATCTCCAAGCTCCTGGTCATTAAATGTTTGGCTACGGATTCTACCTGCCCCAGCAGCAGTAGTAGTAGCACCTGCAGTGGAGGTGGAAGCCTGAGCAGCCATCCTTACTGTTTGGCAGCCGGAAATGGCTGAGGCTTGCTGTTAGGCAAGCGTTTTTATTTAAAATTGTAACATACTCATGGGCGCAGAAACACGGGATGCGTCACCAACTAACGTCACCCTAAGAACGTTCTTTCCCAATGCGCATGTGCAGTGTATCTTTTTAGGCTGTGGTAATCCTCGTTCATCCAGGTAACGTTACGCTGGTTGTTTTGCTAATGGACCTTACTTTTGCATATCATTAGCGTTGAGGATACCCTTTAATAAGTAGGAAATTAAGGTCCATTACCCATTTCGGGATAGTTATGTTATTTGTACTGAATTAGCGACCTTCTGTGGATCTACCCCTTTATTTGAAATGCTGGGTAAATGTACATTATGACACATGCATTTCAATGTCTGAAATTCCATAACTATTTACACTTCAGACAAGTTTTGCTGGTTCTCTCACATTATTATGATCTGTGAAGAATCCCTGAAAGCAGGTAGTGTTCCTCAGGGGTTTTTGTTAGTGCATGTCTATTGGATTGTGTAATCTTCATTTACATGCCCAGTTGAGTGTCGCGTGAAACAGTTCACATTTCTAGAAAGACAGATCCCATCATGCTGATTGAGAGAGAAACACACATGCAGACAGCATGTCCAGAGTAAGGAGGTTATCACAATCGGAGAGAGACTTCACTATTGAGAGACTGCAAGGAGGATCATGCATGAAGACTCAGACAGTGACAGCCCCAGCATTCCAGGACCACCTCCCTCATATCTACTGCCCCATGATCTACCTCCCCCCTACCAACCTCCTACGGTGTCTTCTTCTATCCCATTCTCACCTTTACCTTGTCAAACTCTGCATAATCTTGATCCATTGTCTTTACCTCCCCTGTGTCCAACTTCCCCCTGTCAATTTCAAACCTACATTTATCTACCATCCTTACCTGTTCCATTACTTGCTCCCCCATACTACCCTGAGCTGCCCCCACCATACTCTATCACTCTCTCAGATCAAGAAACCAGAGGCTCATCCTCAAATCAAGAAACCAGAGGCTCATCCTCAGATCAAGAAACCAGAGGCTCATCACCGGATCACTTTCCTGCTTTGTCAGAGATCCACCAGGAAACCTGGGACTCTCCAGTGGATCACCCTCCTATTGTGGTGAATACACAGACCACAGGACAGAGACAGTCAGAAGCAGAGGCGCACGCAGAACCCTTTATAAAGCTCTCCATCGCAAGTGCGTTTGTTTTTCCTCCACTTGGAATTATTGCCCTCATCCTTTCACTTAAGGTAATGGAGAATTTGGGAGGGAAGCGGTAAGAGTAGGCAAGCTCCTATGCAGGATTTCAGTGGGATCCATTATTATAAATCCTTAAAAGTATATGAAGCATTACAGTATATATTCAAGTTTTGACAACAAACGGACAGACTTATATTCATACATGCATTGTGAGATCCATATACAGTACATGCATACATGCATACATGCATAGGGAGATCCAGATACATGCATGCATAGGGGGATCCATATACATGTGTAACAGAGTCCCCCTCTTCTTACCTCCTGTCAATGTCCCAAAGTGACAAACGGGGTTCATTTGATAATAAGTCGTTTATTGCAAAGTATGATCATACTCATTCAAAAGTCTATAAGACTCTCTGCCAGGGAGTGTCCAAGCAGCTTTTTTATACATTTTATTTCCTTTGTCTAAAATGTGTTACTAGGCAGATTATACTAACCACTCCTTAATTCTTAAACCAATCATCTTACAGATCATTAAAACCTGGTTAAAACTGGCTAACAAAAAACAGACAAAGATGCCCAAAGCTACATTAAATGTGAAAAAAATACACAGTGCAATACCTATATATTCTCTTGAAAAAAAGAGTCATTTAGTTAAACCCTTCGGCCAAAGCGTCTTAAGCCTGCTGCCACTTTCAAGGCATGGCCGTAGCAGGCCCCAACAGTGTGCAGCTGGTCTCAGCTGCTTTTGGGAGGGTAGTGGCCCCTCCCCCCAAAGTTTAAGCTTGCCCCTCCCTCCAAGGTTTATCTTGCCCCTCCCCACTTTCCAAGTTAGCAGGTCAGTTTAATTTTGCCAGGTTACGACAGATCCAATGTGATCATTCTTCCTGTAATTATACAGGTTAATAAGAATTGTAACCCAGGGAGTGTTAGGACCTGCTACGGTCATGCCTTGTAAGTGGCAGCAGGCTTAAGAGGCTTTGGCCAAAGGGTTAAACTAAATGTCCCTTTTTTCAAGAGGATATATAGGTATTGCACTGTGTATTTTTGTCACATTGGAAGTAGCTTTGGGCATCTTTGTCGGTTTTTTGTTGTATACATTTAGCCACGCCCACTAGCACTCCTTTTGACAGTTATATACATATATACAGTGTTCGACAATCCTATACATTTACACACCCGGGGCGAGTGGATTTAACCTCCGGGCGAGTAAATATTGGCCCAAGCAGCACACGTGTTTGTTTTCTCCCTGTCCCCGCTTACCCCGACTTCCCGCCGATCCCCGCGCGGGGCGGGAGATGGTCACGGGGGGGGGGGGGAGGGGCGAGCGAGACAGTGGTGGTGCTCGGTCGCGCGACCTTTCCTCTTCTTCCCCTTGTCGTGTGTGTGTGTGTGTTTGTGTGTGTCTGTGTGTATGTGTATGCATGGGTGTGTGTGTGTGTGTGTGTGTGTGCATGGGTGTGTGTGCACAGCAGAGTGTGCCTCCCCCCCACCCTGCCGCCTCCCCCCCACCCTGCCGCCTCCCCAAAGATTACACTAAGCCCAGCTATCTTCATGATGGCGCAGCCGCCGCAGCCGCCGCAGCCGCCGCAGCCGCCGCAGCCGCCGCATGAGGTGTGGGGGGGGGGGGGGGATGCCGGTCTGCCTGCCCGACCACTAGCTTCATGCCGCCACAGTGTGGGGGGAAGAAGCAGCCTGGAAACCTGTTTGGCCGCTGTGACAGAGTAAATAAAAGCCACCAGTTATATGCCTGGAAAACCTATGTCTAGTCTGCAGTGCAGCACTGACTAGATTAACTTCAGCTGGGAACCTCAGGACAATTAGTTGGATCCCAGCTGCCTAATCAAGGTGTGTTAAAACCCAGGCTGTAGACACATGGAGGCTGTCTGTTGAGGAGTTAGGAGTAAGCTGCTAAAGAGATTGCTAAAGAGATTCCTGAAACAAGGTCTGAGTAGCAAGGCAGTTGAATTGTGAACTGTCTGTCCCCTGCATAGGAAAAGGGTAACTGCCTGATTTATAGACTGTCTGCTAAAGAGAAACTGTTTTGTTTGGTTTGCTGATGAAAAGCTATTTTTGTTTTGTGTGCTGTATATCTTACAAGGCTAAATAAAGAAGCCTTGTCAAGAAATCCACGTGTGTAGTTGCATGTACCCTGCAACATATGGTGTCAAGAATTGGGAAGGATTTTTTCAAAAGGCTCCTGCAGTTAAAGGGCCACACACACACACACACACAAGAATGGAAGAACTTTTGAAAGACTTTCTGTGCGAGCAGGCCCGGCTGCAAGCGGAGAGAGATGAAAGACTACAAGCCGCACAGGATGAGCAGATTGCCAAGCTGCTGACCCAATTCCAAGGGTCTGCCAGTGCAGAACTGGCAAGCAGACCCCCGATACTCCTGAGGAAAATGGCTCCGAACGAGGATCCAGAGGCTTTTTTACTGACATTTGAAAGAGTCGCCGAAGCTCAGGGCTGGGCTGCAGATCGCTGGGCAACTGCTTTGGCCCCGCTCCTCATAGGAGAAGCCCAGGCCTCATATCAGGGCCTCCCTACAGATCAGGCAATGGACTACCGACAAGTAAAAGCCGCCATACTGGATCGCTTAGGTCTGACCCTAGAGACCTACCGGCAACAGTTCCGGAACATGAAGTACACCGCTAAGATGAGACCCCGGGTCCTCGCTCAGTGATTATTGGACTTGTGTATGCGCTGGATACAACCCGAGGAGTGCACTAAGGAGGCAATTCTTGAGCAGGTGGTTTTGGAACAATTTCTACAAATAATACCCCCTTCCGCACGCTCATGGGTAAAACGTCACGCTGCTGAAACCCTAGCTTTGGCGGTCCGACTTGTGGAGAACTTCCTTGGGGCTGAGCAGCAGGCGAGTGTCCTGGACCCGACTCCACGGGCACTTGCGGACGCCCAAAGAGGGAGGTCGAAACAATGGGGAACCTATGGCCCGTCACGGAACCGCCAAGTCCAACGGAAGGAGCAGTCGTTCCAGCAAGGACGGAGTCCAAATGCTGGTCCCCGCAGAGACCCTCATCTCCTTCCGGATGTCAGCTCGTCGCAAAATGAGAGGAACTTCCGAGGACGTCGCCCACAGGACCCACCAGATGCCTGGTCTCCAGTAACCGGTCCAGCGGAGCGCTATCCACAGCCTCCTCCTGCGAGGGAACCCTCTCCATGTTCTGCCTGTGGAGAACAAGGCCACCGGTATGTGGACTGTCCACTGATGGAGTGTTCATTCAGCAGGACCGTCACCTCGCCCTTCACTGGAGAAAATTACAAGCCCAGCCCACTTCCAGCCCTGATTGGGGGAAAAAACGTCCAGGCCCTTGTAGATTCGGGCTCTGGGAAAACTCTGGTCCTCCAGGAACTGTTACCGCCCAACGTGTGTTCTTTTGACTCCCCATGGAGCATAGAATGTATACACGGCGATGTAAAACGCTATCCGACAGCCAAAATCCGGCTACAAGTAAAAGGTCAGGAGGCTTACCTCGAAGTAGGAGTCGCTCCTTGGCTCCCTGCCCCCGTTGTGCTCGGTCAGGACTGGCCTTTCTTTTCGGACCTAATGGCCCCAGTCTTTCACGAGGAGCCTCCTTCTAGGGCTCAGGAGAACCCTGGCAAACTGTTCCCCTTCTCGGCAGACCTTTTTCCCAGTAGACACCGGGTTCAAAAGACTCGGAAGCAAAGACGCTTGGACAAACAGGACTGGTTGCAGAAATGTGGGTCTCAAGGTGACCATTCTAGTAGTCAGAGGTCACAAGTGATGGCTGGGGATGGCCAAAGGAAGGGGGATATGGGCCCTGGAGATTTACCAGACCTGTACCTCCCTGACTTTCGCCAGAAGCAAAGGGAAGACCCAGTCCTTGCTAGACAGTATGACAAGGTGGTGAAAATTGATGAACAGATTTTAGATGCACAGGGGGTGATAGTATTCCCCCATTTTGAGCTATCAAAGGATATCCTATATAGGGTGAATAGGCAGACACAAACAGGGGATTCACCAGACAGATATTGGTTCCCAAGGCGTTTGTTAAATCTGTGTTCACTCTAGCCCATACTGTCCCTTGGGGTGGTCACCTGGGCAGGGATAAAACATTGGACCGTATTTCATCCCGATTCTATTGGCCAGGGATGCATAGTGATATTGCTAAGCTATGTGCAGCATGTCCGGAGTGCCAGCTAACTAGTCCAAAAGGACAAAAACCAGCCCCTTTGGTTCCTCTACCCTTGGTGTCAGTTCCCTTTGAGAGGATTGGGGTAGACTTGGTAGGACCTCTAGAACCTTCTGCGAAAGGACACAGGTTTATCCTTGTAATTGTTGATTATGCGACAAGATATCCTGAGGCGTTCCCCCTGAGAACAGCAACGGCGAAGCAAGTAGCCAAGAAGTTGTTGGAACTATTCTCACGGGTTGGACTTCCCCAGGTTATGTTGACAGACCAAGGTACAAATTTCATGGCTAAACTGATGCAGGATGTCTTAAAGTTACAAGGGGTCAAGTCTGTTCGGACATCGGTCTACCATCCACAGACTGACGGATTGGTGGAAAGATTTAACCGAACTCTAAAAGGGATGCTGAGGAAATTTGTAGATTCAGAGAAGAGAGCCTGGGATGAACTTCTCCCTTTTCTGCTGTTTGCAGTGCGGGAAGTTCCCCAGGCCTCCACGGGATTCTCTCCATTTGAATTGCTCTATGGCCGCCAACCCCGGGGTATCTTAGACCTCCTAAAGGAGTGCTGGGAGGAACAGCAGTCCCCTTCTAAGAATACCCTGCAATATGTACTAGACCTTAGGAAGCGCCTAGATGTGGTCGGCCATTTTGCCAGGGAGAATCTTAAATCAGCCCAAGACAGTCAGGAGAGACATTACAATCAGAATGCTCGCATGAGAGTGTTTCACCCAGGAGACCAGGTGGTGTTATTGTTACCCAGTTGCGAGAGTAAACTCCTGGCCAAATGGCAGGGCCCATTCGAAGTACTCCGCCGTACGGGTGATGTGGATTACGAGATCGCTCAACCAGGGTCAAGGAAGGGTAAACAAATTTACCATGTTAACTTGCTGAAACCCTGGAAGATGCAGCGGTCTCTATTCATCCACCCGGTGGAGAAGGAAACGGACTTGGGTCCTCAGCCTCCACGGGAGAACATCGTGAGTGACGATAAAATCCCAATGGGTAAACAGTTGTCCTCTGAACGAAAAGGGGACTTGTTAGCAATAATTACACAATTCCAGGATGTTTTTTCTGACTTACCAGGACAAACTAACTTAATTTCCCATGCAATCGAGACAGCACCTGGGGTAAAAGTACGTTCCCGTCCTTATAGGTTGCCTGAAAGTCGTAGGGCTCTGGTAGAGAAGGAGGTACAAGAAATGTTACACTTAGGAGTGATTGAGGAATCATGCAGTGAGTGGTGTAGTCCACTAATTATGGTCCCTAAACCCGATGGGAAGGTAAGATTTTGTGTGGACCTCCGAAAAGTCAATGCGGTATCCAAGTTTGACGCATATCCGATGCCAAGGGTGGACGAATTAATTGACGCCCTTGGTAACGCGGAATATATATCCACGTTGGACTTGACAAAAGGATACTGGCAAATACCCTTAGAGGAAAAGTCCAAATGCAAAACAGTCTTTGCCACTCCCATGGGTTTATACCAGTTTGTGACAATGCCATTTGGACTGCATGGAGCCCCAGCCACATTTCAGAGAGTCATGGATAAGGTACTGAGGCCCCATAGGACTTATGCCGCAGCCTACCTAGATGACATTGTCATTTATAGTAAACACAGGCGGGCCCATCTAAATAGGCGGAAAGCAGTCCTCAAATCTCTAAGAGAGGCAGGGCTCACAGCCAACCCTAAGAAATGTGCCTTGGGTAAAGCGGAAACCAAATACTTAGGGTATGCAGTGGGAGGTGGAAAAGTAAGGCCACTAGCCAACAAGGTAGCTGCCCTGAAAGAAGTTCTGACCCCCCAAACAAAAACGCAGGTACGCTCTCTGCTGGGTTTAGCAGGGTACTAACGGCGGTTCATCCCCAACTATTCGGAAGTGGCAGCCCCTTAAACGGATCTCACAAAAAAGTGTGCCCCTACACAAGTGGTGTGGTCAAGGGATTGTCAGAGAGCCTTTGAGGACATAAAAAGGTGTCTATCAGAGGGTCCCATCCTTAGAAGCCCAGACTTCAACAGCCCTTTTATAGTGCAAACAGATGCATCAGAGATAGGGCTAGGGGCAGTGTTGTCACAACAGTTTGAGGGAGTTGAACATCCTATCCTTTTCCTGAGTAGGAAATTGTTCCCAAGGGAAAAAAACTACTCAGTGATTGAGAAAGAGTGCCTCGCAGTAAAGTGGGCAATCAAGGCTTTGAGGCATTACCTGGCAGGAGTCCATTTTACTTTGGTGACGGATCATGCTCCACTGAAGTGGTTAAATAGCATGAAGGATTCCAATGCTAGATTGACTAGGTGGTATATGGCCCTCCAACCCTTCTCATTTGAGATTCAGCATAGGCCGGGAAAAGAGAACGCAAATGCTGACTTCTTTTCTAGAGAAGGAGTGGATGGTCGGGCTTCAGCCGTGCGTAGCCCCAGCCACACACTAACAGGGGAGGAATGTGACAGGGTAAATAAAAGCCACCAGTTATATGCCTGGAAAACCTATGTCTAGTCTGCAGTGCAGCACTGACTAGGTTAACTTCAGCTGAGAACCTCAGGACAATTAGTTGGATCCCAGCTGCCTAATCAAGGTGTGTTAAAACCCAGGCTGTAGACACATGGAGCCTGGCTGTTGATGAGAGAGGAGTAAGAAGTAAAGAGATTCCTGAAAACAAGGTCTGAGTAGCAAGGCAGTTGAATTGTGAACTGTCTGTCCCCTGCATAGGAAAAGGGTAACTGCCTGATTTATAGACTGTCTGCTAAAGAGAAACTGTTTTGTTTGGTTTGCTGATGAAAAGCTATTTTTGTTTTGTGTGCTGTATATCTTTCAAGGCTAAATAAAGAAGCCTTGTCAAGAAACCCACGTGTGTAGATGCATGTACCCTGCAACAGCCGCACACTGTGATGACATGCCGGCGAGGGGAGCAGGGCAGTGGCGGCCACGGCGGGGCTGACTGTCCCCTGGGGCGCCCGCTGGGGGACACCTTGCCACACTATTGTCCTTATTACCTCTGTATGTGGCATGCATGGTGTTTATATGGTGAGACATTAGTATTTTGACTCTTGTATCTCTCAGGTCCTTTGTTCACATCTGACCGTCTGGTCTTGCGTACCTAGGAAGATACATTTTTCCTTAGGTTAGCACAATATACCTCATTGTGTCCACCTATAGTTAGATCGGTGACGCAGCATACCTATCCTGTCAGTCTTTGATTTATATGCATGTAGCGTATATATTGGGTCCTGCCCCCCCTGTTTTTGGTTTTATATGTTTTAATCATGTTATATCTGACATTAAAGTTTGTTTATTCTATAGTGGATATTCAGAGTGCTCATCTTTGAGACTTTTTTGTCTTGGTTTTGTCTAATTATATATATAATACACATATACAGTCATGTGAAAAAGAAAGTACACCCTCTTTGAATTCCATGGTTTTACATATCAGGACATAATAACAATCATCTGTTCCTTAGCAGGTCTTAAAATTAGGCAAATACAACCTCAGATGAACAACAGCACATGACATATTACACCGTGTCATGATTTATTTAACAAAAATAAAGCTAAAATGGAGAAGCCATGTGTGAAAAACTAAGCACACCCTTACTGCTTCCATAGGAATTACGTTACAATTAATTTGCAACTTCTCGTCGTACAATGGACTAGTGGAAATTAGCAACACATCTCCATGGCAGCCAATTCCATTGATGTGATGACATGATACAATCTAATGCTGATGCACTACAGTCGCTTTGGGAATAATGCAATCTCGGTGCCAATACATATATGTAACACATGAGCCTGTAGGCTAAACGTGTCCGTCTCTCTCCTCAAACCACCATCCTCGCACCTGTATCTGATGTCACCTCCAAATGATTGGTACCAGAACGGCAGGAGGAAGAAAAGCAGCAGACGTCCAGCAGTCTCAGTCCTGCCCCGTGTTCCCAGTCTGACTTTTGGTCTGGTACAGGAACGAAGGACGAGTTGTTGTGACAGTTCCTGTACCAGACCGAACACTGGACCGCACTGAGACAGCTGGACTCCCTCCCGCTGCTTTTCTTCCTACACTGTGCTCTTGTGTCTTCTATATAAGAGCCTCAGGAAGATTACTACCTCATTGATGAGCTTGATCTCCACTTCTTATTTCTAACTGTAATACCATCTGCCTTTTTCATACACTGTGCATTTCAAACATATTACTATATGTGTTGTTCTGTTGTTCTGTGTTTCTAGTCTATGTATGTATGTGTATATATATATATATATATATATATATATATATATATATATATATATACACACACATATAAATGTAACAGACGTTCTGACGTGCATACTGAGAGTGGAGAGTGACATCTCTCTCTTTGACTTCTCCTTGTCTCAGATATGGATCGCAAAGCGTCGTGGAGATGAACGCACAGCACTGAAGTACTATAGGGGAATGAAGATTATGAATTATTTGTCACTGGCAGTAGGAATCGTCCTGGGCGTCATATGTTGTGCAGTTTTTCTCAACTTGCGAAAGAAACGCGCCATCGCCAACAACTAATCTGCCAATCATTCCAACTATCCCTAAGACGTATTGACGGGAGAAGATGTGAGGGGAAACGCCTGCGTGACGCCACAATCTGCAGCCAGCTACCGACAAACGATATTCAGTGGTAATTGAAAACAATTACTGTAGACGAAGGATATTTGAAAAATGTGTTTACATTTAACGAGAAATTAAATCATTTTCATGCTGTAATATGGCAGGGTGATTGCTGCTTCCCATGAATGAAATGCTAACAGTGTTTATGTTGTTAAGACTTGCTCATTTATCCAATGTCTTTTTTTTTTTTTCTAAATATTTTTCCTTTATTGGTGTCAAACAGCAGATTGGTACATGTTATTTACATTGATTGGGCGAATCAACACAGGAATACAGTTTGATACATGTACAGAGTTTGGGTGAGGTTGATGACACACAATAGTCCATTTTCCAGTTTTCAGTAGTGAAAAAAAGAGGGGGGATGACGAAGGAGGGGTGGATAGTTGGGAACGACTTGGACAAAGAGAGGGGAAGGGGGGGGGGCGGAGATGGGGGGGACTTGGGGGATAGGGGGGTCCGTCCTATGATACTGTGACTGTGATGGACAGAGAGTGATCCTGGCCAAGGTTCCCATGTCGAGTAGAATTGCGGCATTTTTTGCTTCAGCATTGCCGTTAATCTTTCCATACCCATAATTTGATTTACCCTAGTGATTACCGCTCTTCTGGATGGGGCTTTGATTTTCTTCCAGGCTGCTGCTATGCAGCATCTGGCGGCCGTCAGGATCGCTGCCATGAGCCTAGTTATAGGGGGGGGGAGGTCGTCGACTGGTTTTCCCAACACGTAGGTCAGGGGGTCTAGGGGTATCTCTATATCCAGGGTCTCGGTCAGCAGGCCCTGGATCCGGGTCCAGAATTTTTGGATCTCCGGGCATGTCCACCAAATGTGGGACATGTCCCCCCTTTGACCACATCCCCTCCAGCAGTCGTCAGGAGTAGCTGGGTAGATCTGGTTCAGTCTGCTCGGGGTCAGGTACCAGTGGAATAATATTTTGTAAATATTTTCTTTTGTGATGGAACAAATTGAAGTTTTGGAGGCTGCCTCCCAGATATCCTCCCAGTCCTCTATATCTATGTTGGTGTTTAGGTCTTGGCTCCATCTTTGCATATATGCGTGATTAGGGGTGGGTTGGGCCGCCTCTAATGTTTTATATATCCCAGAGATGAGGCCTCTTTGGTACTCGCCTCTGAGGCAGAGGGTCTCAAATCTGGAGCACAGTGGGAATTTTAAGCTAGGGGATAGGGTTCTCAAGAAGTGACGAATCTGTAGGTATTGGAATATAGGAAGATCAGGGGACGTTAATTTGATTCTTAGTTCTCGGAGGGGCATGACCTCATCGCTTTCCAGCAAGTCCGCAACCACTCTGATGTTTAGGCCTTGAAATTGGCTGAATTGGGGTCGGGAGCAACCGGGCGGGAAATCCGGGTTCCCGAATAGAGGGGTCAATTGAGAGGGGGTTGAAGCTAGGCCAAATTTCCCTTTGGTTTTCAACCATGTCGACCACGTGCATCTCATTGCTCCAAGGCTGAGTCTCGTGGGCCTCCTACCCTTGCGGGCGTGAGTCCAAAGCAGGGCTGAGAGGGGAGTCGGGGACAGGGAGGGTCTGAAAATAGTAAAGCAGGCGGGGGAGGATATTCATTTTGGTGGATATTATTCTTCCAAACCATGATATTTGGTGGGACTGCCAAGTCTCGAGGTCTCTTATGATTTGACGAAAGAGGGGGGGGGTAATTGGATTGATATAGCGAGCCATATGAGCTCGCTATTTTAACCCCTAAATACTTAATATGGGAGCTATTCCATCTATACTTAAATTTCTTTTGTAGGGATGTCCATATGGGGTTCGGCAGTGATATATTGAGAGCCTCTGACTTGTCTGTATTGACTTTGTAGTCTGATAGGTGGCCAAATTGGGCTAACAGTTTTTCTAGGTTGGGGAGGGAAGTGAGGGGGTCTGATAGGGTAAGGATGATGTCGTCGGCGAACAGGGAGATTTTATACTCCCTGTCTCCGACTAGGATTCCCTTTACGGATGGGTCAGTTCTGATTCTGGCGGCTAGGGGCTCTATGGACAGGGCGAAGAGTAAAGGGGAAAGGGGGCAACCTTGCCTAGTACCGTTTTGGATTTTTATTGGGTTGGAGCAGCCACCCGGGAGTTTCAATAAGGCCGTGGGGTTGGTGTAAAGGGCTCGGACTCCTTCAAGGAATGGGCCTGAGAAGCCGAACTGGCACATCGTCTGGTCAAGGTAGGACCATTTGATCCGGTCAAAGGCCTTCTCTGCGTCGAGGCTGAGTATCAAGGCCTGGGACTGTTTGAGGTGCACGTGGTCTATAATATCAATAATTTTGCGGGTGTTGTCAGAGGCCTGTCTTCCTGACACAAATCCCACCTGGTCTATATGAATTAGTCTTGGGAGAATAGGGTTCAGTCTGTTTGCTAGGATTTTGCTGAAAAGTTTGAGGTCAGTATTCAGTAGGGAAATGGGGCGGTAGCTGCCACATTGAAGTGGGTCCCTGCCCTCCTTATGTATGATAGCCAAGTTGGCCGCTGACATAGTGCCAGGAATTTGTTCTCCTTGGAGAAATGAGTTAAACATTTCTAGGAGGTAGGGTGATAGGGATTTTGCTAATTTTTTATAGTAACCGTTGGTAAAGCCATCCGGTCCTGGTGTCTTTGCTATTTTGAGTGAGGATATTGCATTATCTAGCTCTTCTTGGGTTATGCTCTGGTTTAGGAATTCAAGTTCTTCTTGTGAGAGGGAGGGGAGGTTGCATTGGGTTAGATAGTCGGAGGTGCTCTTATCATTGGTGTCTGACTGGTTGATGGGGTGGAGGTTGTAGAGGTCGGTATAGAACTCTGCAAATTCACGGGCGATATCTTTCTCATTATGTGAGATTTGACCACTTTTGGTTCTGATCTTTGTTATCTGGGCCTTTGTCCTAATGCCTCTTAATTTTGAGGCCAGGAGTTTGTCCGCCTTGTTACCCCTATCATAGAACCGCTGTTTGGTCCATTTCA
The DNA here is from genome assembly GCF_040206685.1 of Ascaphus truei. Classification (NCBI taxonomy): domain Eukaryota; kingdom Metazoa; phylum Chordata; class Amphibia; order Anura; family Ascaphidae; genus Ascaphus; species Ascaphus truei. The sequence goes on along the minus strand of NC_134488.1, from coordinate 120,325,349 downwards.
GGGCTCTCTCTACCTCGTCAAGTTGGAGTATTTTTAGATCGGATCTCGCTTTCTCGAGGGTTCTAAACACCTTTTTCGATTGGGATTGTTTATGCATTTGCTCTAGCGTTATGATTTTTTCGGTTAGTTCTTTCTGGGCTTTCTGTTTTATTTTTTTCCTATAGGAGGCTAGGGATATGAGTTCCCCTCTTATGGTGGCTTTGTGTGCTTCCCAGAGCATTGCTGCTGCAGGGACGGAGCCTTTGTTTAGCTGGAAAAAGGTGCGCAGTTTTTGTTTAATTGTCTTGATCACTTGTGGGTCATTGAGAAGCGAGTCGCTGAGTTTCCAGGAATATACTGTTGTCTTGACGAAAGGCAGAGAGAGGGTGAGTATGATAGGGGCATGGTCGGACCAGGTTATCGGGCCTATATCAGAGTGGGAGGATGCCTGGAGTACATTGTTGGTGCCCAGAAAGTAGTCGATCCGCGAGTAAGACTGATGAGGGGCTGAGTAGAAGGAATAGTCTCTCTGGCCTACGTGCTGGGTCTGCCAAATGTCTGTCAGCGAATACTCTCTAAGAATATTCTGGAACTTTTGGGCCTTTGTCTGTAGTTGGCTAGAGTATGGGGCCGCTGTCTGCGCTGACCTATCTTGGTCCGGGTCAAGGACCATATTTGCGTCACCAACGAGGAGGAGGGAGGAAAGCGTCGGGTGGTCAAGGGTACTAAGAAGATTCTGGAGGAATTGGGTCTGGTTTGCGTTCGGGGCGTAGATGTTGAGGATGGCTATGGGGGAGCCTGACAGTGTGCCTTTGAGGAGAATATATCGTCCCTCCGGGTCTTTGGTTACTTGTGTGAGGGCAAATGGGGTATTGTTCTTAATCAGAATAGCTACCCCTCTTTTTTTGTTGGGGGAGGATGCAAAGAATGCTTGGGGATACGTGTGTTTAAATGTGTTGGGGGGGTCAGCAGTGTTGAAGTGGGTTTCTTGGATACATATTATGTCTCCATTGGTCTTTTTAAATTCTTGTAGGGCTAGTTTGCGTTTGCGTGTTGAGTTAAGTCCCTTAACATTCATGGAAATGATCTTTATTGACGCCATTAATGGGGGGGGGGGTCTCGGGGTTAAACCCCTGTCCCTGAGGTATTCCCATGTCAGGGTCGGCTTGGGCCTTGTCGTGAGTATGCTGGGGGGAATTTCTGTTGCGCCATAGGTAGGCTGTGGGTAGGGGAGGGGGGAGGGGTGGAGCAACAGGGGGGTGGGGGGGGGGCGACACAATAGGGCAAGAAAGAAGGTGGGCTGTCCTGCAGCCCGAAAAAGATTCCTCTTGACATTCTGGTGTCAAGGGGGGGGGGGGGGTACAAAGGGGAGGGAGGGGGGGGAGGGGGGAAGGGGGGGGATAAGGGGGGGGGAGGGAGGGGAGGGGAGAGGGGGAGGGGAGGGGGAGGGAAAGGGAGGGGGAGGGAGGGAAAGGGAGGGGGGAGGGGAAGGGAGGGGGGGGAGGGAAAGGGAGGGGGGGAGGAAAAGGGAGGGGGGGGAAGATAGGAGGGAGGGGATGGGGGGATGGGGGGGAGGGGGGGAGGGGAGGGGGGGGGATGGGGAGGGGAGAGGGGGGGGGTGGAGGGGGAGGGGGGTGTGGGGGGGAGCGGTGGGGAGAGGGGGGGTGGTGGGGGGGGAGGGAGGGAAGGGGGGGGATAAGGGGGGAGGGAGGGAGGGAGGGGAGGGGAGAGGGGGAGGGGAGGTGGAGGGAAAGGGAGGGGGAGGGAGGGAAAGGGAGGGGGGGAGGGGAAGGGAGGGGGGGGAGGGAAAGGGAGGGGGGGAGGAAAAGGGAGGGGGGGGAAGATAGGAGGGAGGGGAGGGGGGGGGGAGGAGGAGGGGTACATGGTGTTGTCATCGTCAGTGTGGGGTTGACACATTGCTCTCGAGAGAGGTTCTTTTCCTAGGCTAAGGTATCGCCTAGACATTTTTTTTTTTTTTTTCCCCCTATACATTCAATATTGGTGCATACATTGATATGGAACGAAACAGGTTGGTTATACATAGCAGATTTGCCTTGGGAAGGGGAGGGGGGGGGAACACAGAATTTACATCCTTAACCGGTGGAAAAAATATTGCTCACGGGAGAAGTTCTTCTCCTAGGCCGGGGTATTGCTTAAACATTGTGGATGTCTTCTATACAATCAGTATTGGTGTATACATTAGTATGGAGCGAAACAGGTTGGTTAAACATATCCGATCTACCCTGGGGGGGGAGGAGGGGGGGGGGACACCTTGGGGTGGGATGGGGGGGAGGGATTCTTATGGAGGGATAGCTAAGAGGGTCTTTGATCTGCTCAGGGAGGGGAAGGAGGGGGGGGAGGGGAGGGGGGGAGGGGAGGGGGGGGGAGGGGGGGTGGGGGGGGAAGGGGGGTGGGGGGGGAAGGGAGGGGAGGGGGGGAGGGGGGGGAAGGGGGAAGTGCATTTTATTTATAACATCCTTTAGTATTTGGGGGGTGCTCCTGAGGAGAGCTCCTTCTTAACCCTGGGTCATACTTAAAGTGTGAAATTATACCTTGATTGGACATATGTAGTTTATACATTGTTAACTAGGCTTTCTTTGGGAGATAATGGGGTACATCACATTTTATTATTAAGGGGTATGGGGAGAGGAGGGTGTCAATGTTTGTTCATACAACCTGTCTGTTGTGGGTGGGGGGGGGGGAGGGGGTCTCCCGCAGCAGTCTTAGGGTGGTTGAGACCGTTGGGAGAGTCCCTGGATCTCCTGTCTCGGTGTTAGTCCTCCTCGGGTTGGGTACCCGGGGGGGGGGGGGGGGGGGGTTCTTGTCCTGCGGGAACACGGGGAAAGGGCTTGTGGAGCAGCACGGGTGCTGATTCTCTTCTTTGGAGCCTGGGTCTCCGCGGGTGCAGCTTTTTGTTTCCCTTGGCATCGGGGGGAAGCATGGGGGTAAATAAGCTGGGTACTCCGGGTGAGGGAGGGGGGGCGGGGTAGGGGGGGTTTGAGGAGGGGATGGTGGTGGGGGGGGGGGAGAAGAGGGACCGGTGAGGGGAGGGGGTCAGGCAGGTGTCCCTGGCAAGAGGGGTCTGTTAGTGGAGATCTTGGAGTCGGGCCTCCTCGCGTTGGGGCCCGTGAGGTATTCTCGTCCGCAGAGATCGCGAGAGGGCGTCTTCTGAGGAGCTTGAGGAGTGGTGCGGTTGCTGTTGCCTGAAGCTGGTGTCTGGAACTCCGCGGGTGCAGCTTCGGTCCACTTGACATCAGGGGGGAGCGGGAAGGTAAGTAGGTAGTATGTCCATGTTTAAAAAATAAAAAAAAAGGGGGGGTAAGGGGCTGGGGGGTGGGGGGAGAGTGTGGGGGGGGGAGCAGTGGTGGGGGGGGATGGAGGAGGGGAGGGGGGGGAGAGAGTGAGGAGGGGGGGAGGGAGAGAGGAGGGGGGGAGGGAGAGAGGAGGGGGGGGAGAGAGAAAGGAGGGGGGTTTCAGGGAATTTTTGTGGGGAGGGAGGGGGGGCGAAGGTTTGTGGGAAGCTGTGTTAGGACCTGCAGGGCCTAAGGGGCCTCTCGCTTGTTGGTGGTTTTGGTGATAGTCATCTGCTTCGGTCTTTTAGGGCCTCTGGGTTGTAGGATGTCTGCAGGGGAGTCTTGCGGTTTTTTTTTTTTTCCCTTTTGAGTCTCAACTGGCAGCGCGGGCATCAGGGTTCATCGGAGTCGTTGACTGGCCAGTCTCTCCGATGCTCGGGGGGTTTCTTGGGGGGCCGTCTCCGACGTCTCATCTGTGCGGGGGCGGTTGTTCTTCTGTGGAGGGGGGGGGACCCCTAAAGCTTTTAGGAAGTCCTTAGCATCTTCAGGGGCAGACACTGTATGGTGGCGGCCGTTGCGGAGCACCACCAACTTAAAGGGGAACCCCCAGCGGTATTTAACCCCTTGGTCCCTGAGGTGGGAGGTAAGTGGGCGCATCGCGTTTCTTTTGCTGATTGTTAGTTGGGAGAGGTCATTAAATAGTTGGATCTGCACACCGTCCATTGACACGGAGCGTAGATCCCTGGCAGCCATCATGATGCGTTCCTTTGCAGAATAAGCGTGCATTCTGAGCACCACATCTCTGTGACGGTTGGGATCTGCTGGCTTTGGGCCGAGGGCTCTGTGGGCTCGGTCGGTGTGCAGATCGTGGTCTGATAGATCGGGGACAAGCTGCAGGAAGAGTCTGCGGAGGTAAGGTTGGAGTTCCTCGTGTGTGATGTCCTCAGGGATATTTTTGAGGCGGATGTTCTGCCTTCGTTCCCTGTTTTCTAGGTCCTCCAACTTACTTTGCATGTTGCGGATCGCGTCCCCGCATCTTAGGACTTCTTCGTGGGTCTCTGCTTGCTCGTTTGAAATTCCCTCCATTTTCACTTCCAAGTCCTCAGTCCGCTCCGTTAGCGCTCCCACTTCGGCGCGTATAATTTGGAGGGCTTTTTCTGTGTCTTCTTGGACCCCCCTCCTCATTTTAATGATGAGGGAGTCAAAAAAATCTTTATTTAGGACGGGGGGGGGTCCGCGTCGATCGGGCTCTGTCGGCCGCTGCGCGCCTCGTGTTCTGGTTCCTCCTCGGCGCCATCTTGCCCACCGGGGCTGATATCAGGCAGACGCTGTGCCGGGGGGGAAAACTTGGTGACTGGGCACTGGTTCTTCTTTTGTGTCTTCCCTGTCATCTCTCCGGTGTTTGGACTTAATGTGGGGTCCAAATTCGTGGAGTTTGGGGTGGGGGAAAAGCTTTTTCTATTAGTTTAAGTAGTGAGGGCGCCAGGAGCTCTCTCACTAGCAAACCATCGGCTGTGACGTCACCGGAAGTCTCCTATCCAATGTCTTTTAAGATCCATAGGGATCTTTTTTCTCCGACCAATATCTATTGTACTCATCTTACAGTATAAAAGTATAGTTCTAGCATTCCTAATTGTCCAGCAGAAGTGCAAATTATTGTTGGTTGTGATACTTTAGTGGCCCAATAGAAGACAATATAATGCACAGAGAGCTTTTGAAACGTCACAGGTCTCTTTTTCTTGAGAATGTAAAAAGATAGAAACAACGTAATAAGAACATTCATAGGAGCTGCCAAATGCTTCATCCAGTATCCTGTCTGTCGCAACACTAGAAGCTTCTTGGGAGAGTAGAGAACAGGTGATAGTGAGATAGAAGGATACGAGCTTTATCTAGGAAAGCAAGCAATCCTAGAGAGAATCCATGCATGGAATAACTTACAATACCCCTGTTAGAGTGGGCGATGGTAACAGACAATGTATGCAAACTAACACCCTGGCAGCAAAGGAGCTACAAGAAATATGTCCTGAGTGGACGGTGTTGACAGTTATCTGTTGCCATGTAGGTTTATTTAAAATATCACACTAAAGCAGTAACACTGTTCCATGATCAAGACACACCCAACTTTGTAAACCAATTGGACCAGGCTAATTAAAGACATTTGAAGATCTGATCGATGTGACTGTGTGACCTTATCCCCTTGGTTTGTAAAGTTTGTTATTTTCATGATCACACACAGTGCAACCATGTTTTGTTTTATGGGCATTTTGACCTAAATACAGTACAGTACACTTAAAGTACAAAAGAAATAGTGCAAAAGTTCATTATACGCATTATGTTTATAACTGACAATACATTTAGTTTAATATGATATTTTATGTAATTTTAAAGGTGCTTTTAGTCAACACGTATGTCTGCATACTACAGGGTTACATATAGCAGAATATATTCAGTCATTTCCTATGAGTTGCTAACTAACTATGTTATGGAACCAGAGCCACATTTCTGACTCACCCCCCTCTCTCCTTTGCAGTTTCTGCCTGTCAGAGTTTATTCCCAGCTGCATGGAGTCTGCAGACACATACTGTGCCTGCGTGGCTTGCAACAATGTTGCACTCCTTGCCCGCGAGCATGACATCAGTGAGCTGCTACAGCAGTCTCTGAGATCCTCACCAGAATGGGCTAGTCTGCCCCCCCTCCTGTTTGTTCAGACATGGTCTGCCCCTAGACTTTTCCTTTGCCCACACCGCACCTCACTTCCTTTTCAACCCTGGAGACAGTGAGTAAAGAACCTTTCTCTGTTTATAACCCTTGGTGAGGCTATCTCTTTTTACCGGTTCCTAACTAATAATCACCACTACACACCATCCACAAGCATCTGTACCCTGCTACCTTTTCCCAATAAAGTGGAGGAAATATTACAGGACTTGGAGTGATTTAAAAGGGAACTGTGTTAATGCTATCGGGAGCCATTCATACCAACGTGCCCTGGCTTCAGAATAGTAAAAAGAGGACCGTGTGCCTTGGGAAATACACACAGAGGAGCTGCTACCCACAGCCTTTATGCTAAAGATACAAGCGAGCAGCTTACGTAGCAAATAAATAAACAGCAGTCTCTCACCACATTGCACAAGCACGTTGCTACACAGAGCCACAAGCCTCTACACAGCAAACTACCACAGCTTTATGCAAAGACAGTGAGCAGCCTTACTTTGCTAATACTACACAAAGGAATCACACAGCAGCTACTACTCAAAGACTTTATGCTATACAGAATAGTCTCTGCACCCCAGGACAAGCAGCAGCTTCACTCTGCCAGACAGGGCAGCAAGCTTTATACAGCAAACTGCACACAGCCTTGCAACTAACAGTGCTTCTCTCACAATACCTAATTGCCTTTCTCTCTGTCTGAGTCCACCCGCTGCTCAGCCCCACAGTGAGGAGCCAACGGACATCTGTAAGTACAGCTACCCCAACGCTGCACGCTGCAGGACACCGCTCGGCATCATCTGAGACAGACGCCCATCGCTGACAAGGTAAAAGACCGCACGCCACACGCACTGGCAAAGGCCTACACACACCTACAGCATGGCAGAACTCAGAGCCTCACCAGACATCACGCAGGAAAGCGATCTCTCAGACACAGAGACCGCTGCGCATCTGCAACAGGCGCAGGCAGGCGCAAGGCCTAAACGGACAGTCACACTGACACAAAAGGCCCGCGAAAAATATGAGAGCGACATTGAAGCACACCGCGAAAGGTTAGAGAAGGCCTGGGAGGACACTGGTCGTGAAATATGTAACGTTGCAAGCACTAGTGATCAGGAGAAACAAATTAGGCAAGCTATAGCCCAATTGAGGTCAAGTCACAAACGTTACCAAATGCTGTCACAAACATATCTCGCCTACCTAAAAAGAATTAACACAGAGGAAAGCCTCAGCGAACGCGACCAGCAGGAGGCAACTGACCTGGAGCGTGACGGCTTCGTGCAGACCACTATTACTGAGGCCGAAGACCAGAGAAAAGACCTTTTGCTGGAAACTGCATCGCAGCGCTCAAGCATATCCAGACACTCATCAAGGTCAGCAAGATCAGTGCAATCTAACGCGTCCAGCGCAAGCACAAACGCTACCAAGGCGCGAGCCGCCGCAGAGGCCGCACGTGCCAGGGCCGAATATAGTCGCAGAGAGGCAGCAGTAAGGGCAGAAAAAGCGCGCGTAGAAGAGGAGGAGCAGAATGCCACTGCTACCGCTGCCGCTGCAAATGCCGCCGCTGCTGCTACCACCGCCGCCGCTGCCAATGCCGCCACTGCGCGTAGGAAAGCCGAATTTGATGCGGAACTAGAGGCGCTTAATCAAGAGAAGGAAGCCGCCGCCGCCATAGCCCAAGCTGAAGTCCTAGAAGCAGCCGCGCAACAGGATGGCGGGGAGCTACCGTACAGACGGATAGCCTCAGAGGATCCAGCCCAACGCACTGAAGACTACGTAAGGAGCCTCTTCAGTGTAAACACCAGCGCACCATCTCAACACGGAGGGAGCGACACCACAGACAACGAAAACTCGCTAGGACCACGAGGAGAAGACGCTGCTCCGTCAATGGCACACGCTGCCTGGGATAGCCACAGCCGCAACAGTGATCCACACGCCAGAGCGCACACGGATGCACCACAACAGGCTCGTAATCCAGGTACACCCACGCGGGAGAAAACAGCCCCTCACACTGGCCAGCAGCCATCACGCGTCCACGCCAAGGAAGAGGCGACCGCACAGACCGTCCCAGCAACTACCTCAGAACGGGGCAAACGCGCCGACGTCTCAGGTCTGACAGACATAGCCAAGTACATGATCCGGCGCGACTTGGTGCATGCAGGACTCATCAGCTTCGACGACCGCCCTGAGAACTACCGGACGTGGAAGTTCACGTTCAAAGACGCAATCGACAGCTTGGACTTCTCAGCAAGGGAAGAGCTCAACCTGTTAGTTAAGTTCTTGGGGAACGTATCCAGGGAGCAAGCGCAGAGACTTCGGACGGCAAACGCACATCAACCCCAAGTAGGTCTGGACCTAGTGTGGGAAAGGCTAGAAGAGACCTATGGCAGCCCTGAAGCAGTCGAGGATTCACTCTTCAAAAGAATCGAGAGCTTCCCCAAGATCACGAGTAAAGACTACTCGAAGTTACGAGATCTTGGAGACCTGCTGCAAGAACTGGAGTTCGCAAGGAAAGACCATTCCTTAATAGGTCTCAACGCCCTAGATTCAGCTCGTGGAGTGAGACCCATCCTGGAGAAGCTACCCTTCAACCTCCAAGAAAGGTGGCTTTCACAAGGTTCCAAATACAAAAGGGAGAAGCAGGTTGTCTTCCCCCCATTCTCATTCTTCGAGAGCTTCATCTGCGAAGCGGCAAAGACAAGAAACGACCCCAGCTTCGTCTTAGGGGCGCAAACCACATCCAGCGCCAGCCACCCGAGGAACGAAAGGTCAACAGCAAGGTGCAAGGACTCCAGAACACCCATCTCGGTCCACAGGACGGACGTGCCCCCTACGACCCACGCGAGTCCCAGCCAGACGGCCGACAGGGACAAAAAACCAAGGGACCTTAACAAAGAATGCCCTATCCACAAAAAGCCGCATCCACTTAACAAGTGCTTCGGATTCAGGATGAAACCCATAGAGGAGCGAAAGAACCTACTCAGGGAATGGGGAGCCTGTTTCAAATGTTGTGCTTCCACAACTCATTTATTCAAGGACTGCAAAGAAGCTATGAAATGCACAGAGTGCGATAGCGACAGGCACATAGCCGCTCTACACCCGGAAGCTATGAAGCCCAAAGCAAGCAAAGCCCCTAACCCTCCGACAAAGCAGGGCGGGGAGGAAGAAGTGGGAGACACACCCCCCCCGACGTCAGTAGCATCCAAATGCACAGAAGTATGCGGAGAAGGAAACGACGGTAGATCTTGCTCTAAAATATGTCTGGTAGCAGTGCACCCAGAGGGACAACCCCAAAGAGCCAAACGGATGTATGCGATCATCGACGACCAGAGCAACCGATCGCTGGTCAGGTCAGAATTCTTCGATATGTTCAACATACAAGACAGTACTTCTCCTTACACTCTCAGAACGTGCGCAGGGCGAATGGAGACTACAGGGAGAAGAGTGAATGGCTACACCATATGCTCAATAGACGGCAAAGTGAGCATGCCCCTTCCCACACTCATCGAGTGCAATCACATGGCAGAAGATAGGACTGAGATCCCCACGCCAGACGTGGCGCGACACCATCTCCATCTAAAAACCATTGCCGATCATATCCCACCACTAGACGAAGATGCCCAGATCCTGCTGCTACTTGGCAGAGACATCATGAGAGCACACAAGATCCGCGAACAGCGAAATGGGGACCACAACGGCCCAAGCGCTCAAAGGCTCGATCTAGGATGGGTGGTAGTGGGAGAAGTATGCATAGACAGGATACGAGGACCCGACAACGTAGGCGCCCTACGAACGAACTTGTTGGAGAACGGTCGTATATCCCACTTCAAACCTTGTCCGAACCACTTTCAGGTCCACGAGAAGCTCGAGACCAAAAGGAACTACGGAGACGCGCCTGTGGCAAGAAAATACCCCAATGACCTAGGGAGTACAGTGTTCCAGACAACAAAGGACGACGACAAACAGGCGCCATCAATGGAAGACAAAGAATTCTTGAGGTTAATGGATAAGGAGCTCTTCAAGGACAAATTGGGCAGTTGGGTGGCCCCACTACCTTTCCGCTCGCCAAGAAGACGCCTCCCAAACAACAGAGACCATGCTATGTCTAGGCTCGCTTCGCTCCGCCGTAACCTACAAAGGAAACCGGAGACCAAGGAACACTTTGTGGCCTTCATGCAAAAAATCTTCCACAGTGGCCATGCAGAGTCGGCGCCCCCAATGAAAGAAGGCGAAGAATGCTGGTACCTCCCGTCGTTTGGCGTCTACCACCCCCAGAAACCTGGCCAGATCCGAGTGGTATTCGACTCCAGCGCTCAGCATCAGGGAGTCTCCCTAAACGATGTTCTCCTCACCGGGCCGGATCTGACGAACAGTCTTCTGGGAGTGCTGATCCGCTTCCGCAAGGAACCTATCGCCGTAACCGCAGACATTCAACAGATGTTCCACTGCTTCCTTGTGCGAGAAGACAACCGTAACTACCTAAGATTCCTGTGGTACCAAGATGACGACGTAGAAAAAGAAATCACGGAGTACCGCATGAAAGTACATGTCTTCGGGAACAGCCCATCACCTGCAGTGGCAGCCTACGGCCTCAGAAGAACGGCCCAAGACGGAGAAGCAGAGTTCGGGAAAGACGCCAGGAGCTTCGTCGAAAGAGACTTCTATGTGGACGACGGATTAAAATCAGTTCCCACCGAAGAAGAAGCCGTAGATCTACTCAAGAGGACACAAAAGATGTTAGCGAAGGCCAACCTAAGGTTGCACAAAATAGCTTCCAACAGTGCCACAGTGATGAAGGAGTTTCACGCAGATGATCAAGCACCAGATCTCAAGAATTTGGATCTGGGGACCGACACGCCTCCCATACAGCGGAGCCTGGGGATAAGCTGGAATCTTAAAACAGACACCTTTACGTTCCAGGTAGCCATCGAAGAAAAACCCTTCACACGTCGCGGAGTCCTGTCCACCGTTAACAGTCTCTACGACCCGCTAGGATTCGTGGCTCCTGTCACTATACAAGGGAAGTCCCTCCTCAGAGAAATGTCCTTCGAAAAACAGGAATGGGACACCCCACTACCTCCAGAAAAACGGAAAGAGTGGGAAACGTGGAAACACTCCCTGAAGGCCCTCGAGCAACTTCAAATCCCACGCCCCTATTCACCTATATCTCTCACCGCCGCACACAGCAAAGAGCTTTGCGTGTTCTCAGATGCCTCCACCAAAGCTATAGCAGCGGTGGCCTACCTAAAAACCACGGACGTGGATGGAAGTTGCCACATCAGGTTCATCCTTGGCAAAGCTAAGCTGGCGCCACAACCTGACCATACTATACCCAGACTCGAGCTGTGTGGTGCAGTGCTAGCAGTAGAACTGGCGGAGCTTATCGAGAATGAGATGGACAGCAAACCAGATGCCGTCAAACTCTACACAGATAGCAAGGTGGTACTGGGATACATCTACAATAAGAAAAGGAGATTCTACGTATACGTAGCTAACCGCGTAGAAAGAATCAGGAAGTCAACCCAACCAGAACAATGGCACCACGTGCCCACAGAGCAAAATCCCGCAGATCACGCCACCAGATCAGTACCCGCATCTCAACTGCAGAATACGTCGTGGCTCACAGGACCAATGTTTCTTGCGCAGCCTGCGGAAACGCTACCAACCCCAGTTGACGATTTTGAACTCGTGGATCCCGAAAAGGATACGGAGATAAGGCCCCTACAAGTATCCGTGGTACTCACCAATGTATCGCACAAAAACGCATTCGGATCACATCGATTCCAACGCTTCTCAAAGTGGACGGCCCTTCTGCGAACAGTAGCCCATCTTGGGCATATAGCCTCCTCCTTCCGCCAGACACCAGACGGTAAAACTACCGGTTGCCACGGCTGGCACATCTGCAAAGAGCTGCGCACCGTAGAGGAAATTACAAAGGCTAAGGAAACTGTTCTGAGTCATGTTCAAAGGGAAACATATGCGGAAGAGATCAATTGCATTCGCGGAAAGAAGAGTGTTAACAAAAACAGTCCACTTTGGAAGTTGAATCCCTTCATCGACAACGACGGCCTCATGAGAGTAGGAGGCCGCCTCAATAAGCCCCAACTGAGCAGGGAGGAAAGCAATCCTCTTATCATCCCTGGCCGGCATCACATCGCCACTTTGTTGGTGCGCCACTACCACGAACAAGTCATGCATCAGGGACGACACTTCACCGAAGGCGCCATTAGGGCGGCGGGCATTTGGGTCGTTGGCATGAAAAGGTGCGTGGCCAGTAATCTCCACAAATGTGTTAGGTGCCGAATGCTGAGAGGCAAAAGCCAAGACCAAAGGATGGCGGATCTACCTGTCGACAGACTTAACACAGAACCCCCCCTTTACCTATGTACGACTCGATGTATTTGGGCCCTGGATGGTCATCTCACGTAGAACTAGAGGCGGGCTAGCAAACAGCAAACGATGGGCGGTACTCTTCACCTGCATGAGCACATGAGCTATACACATCGAGGTTATAGAATCTATGGATGCTTCAAGCTTCATAAATGCCCTCAGAAGGTTCTTTGCCGTCAGAGGACCAGTTAAACAAATACGCTCCGATTGTGGTACCAATTTCGTTGGAGCATGCAAGGAATTACAAATAAACACTAAGGACAATAGAGACAATAGTATCCAAAGATACCTGCGCGACCAAGAGTGCCGTGGACTTTTAAGAGACATTGTGGTGCGTCAAGCTAACCAAGAGCTGCGCACCCACCTGGCTTCCCTTACTGGAAGGCCTGGCCAAAGGACTTTGATGCCAGTGGTACCAGCCCGTATCACATTGCTATGGAAATATGGACCTTTGCAGTATATTGTTATGTTGTATGTATTGCACATATGTTCCACATAGCTTGCCATATAGTGGTATCTACAGATACCAGACGGGGAGTGTTATGGAACAAGAGCCACATTTCTGACTCCCCCCCCTCTCTCCTTTGCAGTTTCTGCCTGTCAGAGTTTATTCCCAGCTGCATGGAGTCTGCAGACACATACTGTGCCTGCGTGGCTTGCAACAATGTTGCACTCCTTGCCCGCGAGCATGACATCAGTGAGCTGCTACAGCAGTCTCTGAGATCCTCACCAGAATGGGCTAGTCTGCCCCCCCTCCTGTTTGTTCAGACATGGTCTGCCCCTAGACTTTTCCTTTGCCCACACCGCACCTCACTTCCTTTTCAACCCTGGAGACAGTGAGTAAAGAACCTTTCTCTGTTTATAACCCTTGGTGAGGCCATCTCTTTTTACCGGTTCCTAACTAATAATCACCACTACACACCATCCACAAGCATCTGTACCCTGCTACCTTTTCCCAATAAAGTGGAGGAAATATTACAGGACTTGGAGTGATTTAAAAGGGAACTGTGTTAATGCTATCGGGAGCCATTCATACCAACGTGCCCTGGCTTCAGAATAAACTAATTATAAGACCATAGAAAGGCACTAGCAGTTTTAGGAATAATCAGAGTGGCTAAAAATGTGTCGGTCAAACAGAGTTTCTATTCTTATGCTTTTTATTTTCAATAAGATACATACAGTATAGTTGGGGTATATTGTACAGTACATGTTTTCTAGTCTTGCGGAGTCTGAACTATATATCACAATGAACCAGCTTTCTCTGGGGCCCAGAGACTATTGTGGAATCAGTTTATATCCTTTTTTCTGCCTACAAACTATTTAGTTTGAGAAAGGCCTGCAGAAGGGCGTCCTGTTAATATTGCTTGGCTATCAGAGGTAGTTTGTTCTCTTTGTTTTCTATGGGGACAATTTATCAAAGCCTTTTAGCGACAAAATTGGAGCTTAATCAGGGCAAAAATATTGTACTATACATTGAAAGAAGAAAATACAATTGGTTTCAAGGGGACTGTTTGTCCTTAATCAATTCTGTTCTGTTTGTTTGTCCCAGTTTTGCAGCCGGGAGATTTTCCAAACAGATCCTCGCTAGTGCCAGGGAAGAGCTGCTTCTGATCAGCACTCGAATCAGTGTGTGGTGAAATGGTAACGTAATTAAAACTTGACTTTTAATATAAAACCTTTGTTAGGAAAATAAATGACAGATGACAAGCAATGACGTTTAGACAACACACAGTATGTTATAAAATAAGTGAATCGTGTCACACATAGCTGGGAGAAATAAGTCATTCTCCCTGTGCCTCACCTATTAAAGGGTGAGTGATGGGGATGTGTGAATTCCTGCATTAGGGACAGTCCCTAGAATCGCAGAGCAGGCTAATCCCTTAAGGCAGAACTAAGATATCGGGGAGGTCACACCCATCTCAAAAATATAGGAGCTACGGTTTATCATAGCCACACTCATTCTCTAGATAAATGGAAGAGACAGGACAGGTTTACACTGTGGGGTATAGCTATAGCACCATTAGTGAATTGTTGTGTCCGCTTTGTTCTCCAAATTTAATAAGAGAAACAGGACAGGTATTAGCCACCATCGGCTTAGCTAGCTGAGATGTTAGAGGCAGCAAAAGTGGTATAGATGGTTTCTTATACTAGATTATTTGTGGGAGGATAGTATCTCCCTACAGACATCAGTCTATCCACAACAGTAAAGAGGACAGGACAGGTTTTAGCTGTCAGTACTCTTTGCTTGGAGGTGGATCAGAGAGAGACTTTGAGGAATTATTCCCCCTCCCCCCCCCCCCCATGTATCATGGCAAATATGGAGCAATTCTGAGGCAAAAAACTGCACAAGATATAAATTTAAAATAAATTTATATAGATATATATATATAAAAATATATATATATATACAGTATATATATATCCTATTGAAATAACTTTTTTGTTGGATAAATGTTGTTTACCCAGCGTTTGTCCTAATACATAAACCTCTTCTGTGCTGATATGAACTTATTTGAAGTGAATGGTACATTAAAGGTAAAACGATGGGACCTATGGACTTATATATATTTTTCAAATTTGTGTCGCGTCAAAAAACGGCAGTGCTAAAAAATAATACAAACCTTCAAAAAACCGTGCGTCGTATCCCCGGCGCCTCGAAATGTTGCATCATTTCTGGTTGGATTTTTGTTTTTACGCATCTGGGCTTGTTGTGATACAATTCAAATTCAAATTAAATAACAGAAATGTGTAATTCATAATTTATAAGAAGTTTAAGTAAATATCAATTCATAGTGTAAAATTGTTTATAATAGCCATACTGTGAAAATAATACATGTTGTTAACCTATTCCAGGGGTTCCAGTCCTCAAGACGCCCCAACTGGTCCGGTTTTGAGGATATTCCAGCTTTAGCACCGGGGGTGCAGTCTTTGACTGAGCCACCTGTGCTGAAGCAGGGATATCCTCAAAGCCGGACCTGTTGGGGGGGGTCTTGAGGACTGGAGTTGAGAACCCCGGACCTATACAATGAATCATCCCTGCTGCATCAAGTTATCCGCGGCAGACTATTTTGGGGCGCACAGACGCATTATTTTTAGTACATACTATTAACATCAGTACGCGGCCCATTTCTGTGCGCCAAAACAAAGGACTTCTTTTTTTACGCACCCGTCGCATTTGAGATTCCAGATTATTGAGTGGCCCACCATTGCGAAGAAGGGGTGACAGCATCCCCCACCTCAAACAAGGAGAACTCCACTGGATAGATACCCCGCATACACTTGCCCCGAAGGGCTAAATGAGGGTTACAACCTCGGTTGTTTTCTTTAGAGGCAAAGGAAGCTGTAGGAGTAGACGGCACTGATGGGGACATGAAGGTCTACCTCAGTACTGCTGTTTAACACTTGATCTTTGTGTTCCCCTTCACCAGGTCCTATATCTGGATGGGACTGTCTCCTGTTGTCCCCACGTCTCCCGGTTGTGTCCTACCTCCCGTTCCCTGTGTCAAGTTTTGGAGCCGGATGTCCTGTGAAATCGTGATACTATGTGGATGGTCTGATAACCTTCTATTTATGGAAATTATATACTCTTCTGCCTCCTCTGTGCGTGAGTACATAGGTATACATGGATACATTCATATACACCAGGGGTGGGCAACTCCAGGTCTCAAGGGCCACCAACAGGTCAAGTATTAGAGATATCCCTGCTTCAGCACAGGTGGCTCAATCAGTGGCTCGGCCTTCGACCTGAGTTGGTGGCCCCTGAGGACTGGAGTTGCCCACCCCTGATGTAGATATGTGTTTGTGCATATATAGATTTATTGGACACTATGTTTACTAGAAATTGCAGCTCTTGTATGGTTTATCCCTGTTTTTTTACCCAAAAATCTTTTTGCGGATTATTCTCTCTACTCTGATAAAGTGTTAATCTATTGAGAACTAAGTGGTATTGTTATTCAGGCTATTTTGGACATCTCATTATTTATCCTTAAGCCCCTGTTGCCCATTAGGATTGACCAGAGAAATATACAGAAAGAAGGGGGTAGGATGGTCCGTGGTTCACAGCAACTTAAGCAGCCAACGCATGGATGTCTAAAAAAACTTTATTGATCGCTAGCAGCAAACATCAGGCAACCACTCTAACATGTTTCGTCCAGGCTATGGACTTTTTCAAAGAGTGCTGATAGTGTATGGCAGCCAAATAGATATAGGGAGTGGTGAGTGTATGCCACCAATAGGAACAGGGAACGTATTTAAACCTCACCTGTGGTAAATTAATCATTAAAGTGGATAACTATCTCCACAACAATCCCCATAGCAATGGCTGCACAACAAGGTATTTACAACATACACATAAGAAATCTTAAAAACAAAACAGAACATATAATGGATAAATTTAAAAACTACTGATGTTTTAAGTTACCAGCATCATTATTATTATATAAAGCTATATCAATTAATGGAAGTATACAGATGTATAACAAAGGATTTCATATATCTAGTACTTATAAAATCTTTTCAGTACTTATAAAGCATTTTCAGTATCAAGATTCACCTTAAAGGGATATAAACATTTTATCAATTTATCCACATAATTCATATCCATGAATACAGTGGCAACCGCATGACAGACAGTAACTTAATATGTCACCTCCCAGATCACAATGTAATTGGGTGAACACTGTGAACCCACCCCAAAACTTAGCCATTACCCCATCAGGAAGTGTTTCAGTTCCCACTCCTGATTGATGCCGGCCGGATGGAGTGTGTTCAGAGTGTACACCCAATACATTTCCTGTTTATTTAATACCCCCTCTCTATGGCCTCCTCTAGCGTTACAAGGGATATGTTCAATTGCCATATAGGAAAAGTTAGCTATTCCCCCTTTAGGGCATCTGGAGAAGTGTCTGGGGACTGGATGAGATACATCATTCTTTTTAATAAGCCTGACATGCTCGGCAATGCGGGTCTTAACTGGCCGAATGGTTCGTCCCACATACAATTTTTTGCAACCACATCTCAAAAGATAAATGGTGTAGGATGTATTACAATTCAAAAATTCTTTAATAAAATATTTTTTTCCATTGATGTCAGTTTGGACAAATTTTGTACTATGAACATATTTACACATGGAACAATTTACACATGCAAAAAAGCCTTTAGGAATACTACCAATTCTTTTAAGATCAGTTTTAGTTTGAAAGTGACTTGGCGAGAGGTGCGATGCTAGTGTCTTAGCCCTACGGAATGAAAATTTTGGTCCCTTCAAGGTAAATTCAGCAATATCCTTATCAAGGGACAGGGTGTGCCAATGTTTATGCACAATGTCGCATATAAGCTTGGATTGGCGACTATAAGTGGTGATGAATAATGGACTCATATCACTATACTTGCTCTTAGATTGTATGTACCCTTTATGATGTTTGTCTTTTTTCTTTTGATCAAGGATTCCAGGGCGATCCAAAGTCATAGCGTACTCGTATGCTGTCTGGATATCTGTATATTTGTAACCCCTGGCTTGGAATCTCTCAAATAATGCTTGTGACTGCAAAGAGAAATTCTCATCATCAGAACATATCCGTCTCAACCTTACAAATTGGGCTCTCGGAATACTTTTGATTAAAGATTGTGGATGACAACTTTTGGGTGACAGTAGTGTGTTCCCGGAGTTTGGCTTGCGAAATATGTCAGTTTGGATTAGCATGTCATGGTCTATGTAAAGGAGCAGGTCCAGATAGTTAATGCAATTTATATTTTGTTCATAAGTGAATTTAATATTAACATTATTGATATTAAGTGTATTTATAAATGCTACAAATGATGATTCATCGCCGTCCCATATAATAATGAGATCGTCGATGAATCTTTTATAGTAAATAATTTGTGAGCGATAAGAATTATTACTGTGATATATGTATTGTGCTTCCCATAACCCCATGAATAAGTTTGCATATGATGGTGCAAAACTTGTGCCCATTGCAGTGCCTAATAATTGTAAATAAAAACGTGAATCAAATAAGAAATAATTGTGAGTTAATAAAAATTTAATAGATTCTAATAGAAAAGTGCAAAGTGAAGTGGACAGATGTGATAATTGTAAAAAGTGCGTGATAGCTAATAACCCGTGATCGTGATTAATGATGGAATACAGAGAGATCACGTCAAGGGTGACCCATCTGTATTCCTTTTTCCAGACCAGATCCTTTACATCTACCATGAGGTCCGTGGAATCCTTAATGAATGACGGTAATGCCAGTACCAATGGTTTGAGATAAGAGTCCACATACCGCGATAACCCATCTCCCAAAGATCCAATACCTGCCACTATAGGATGACCAGGAGGGTCGACCAGTGACTTATGGATCTTTGGGAGATGGTGGAATACCGGAATCACGGGATGTGGACTTCTCAAAAATTCAATCTCATGTTTGTCTAATGTACAAAGTATCTTTCCAAATTCAATAATTTCATCTAGTTGACTAATAAAGTCCTGTGTTGGATCCTTTTTAAGAAGTTTATACTGATCCGGATTCCCTAGCTGCCGTAATGCCTCCTGTTTGTATTGTAGGGTGGATAGAACCACAAGGGCTCCACCTTTATCAGCATTTCTAAACATGATGTCTTTGTTATGCTTCAAAGTGTCTAGTTCATGAATCTCTGTGTATGTCAGGTTATTGGCATGCATAGATGAGCAGGAGAAACCTTTAGATAAAATTTGAAGGTCTCTTTCTACCAACCTTTCAAATGCCGTAATGAAATCATTATCCTGGATTATCATTGCTGGGTCTCTCTTCAATCAAGTTGCCATAAAGTGTGTGCACTACCTGTTAGCAGCCTCGGTATACTGGGTAATTCCAAATTCTCCAGAGAAATATACAGTTAGCACCTATAGTATTTCTGTATTCAGGCACCCTGCCCATGAGTCAATTATGAAATATACAATGCACCTACAGAATGTGGTGCAGTAATATAAACTGATCACACTGACTACATTAAGTGATCAATATGTATATACCCCCTAGGTCACTACCTCTTCCTTATGAGATGCCTGTAAAAGGTTACTTACGCCAATAATCATCTCTAACTTTCCGTCAAATGTCTGTGAATTGACTGCACAACCTCTGTGCATTTAATTTAACCAAGTATCGTTGTCATAACTCCGTGCCCAAGACATACTTATAAACGACAGATAACTCTCAATGTATTTCTTCCTGGTAAATCATTTTTTAAAAATAAATAATTAAAATATTAATTACATAGCATATTCACAGGGAAAAAAACTGTACCATTTAGAGGTTGTAGTGTATTCCTACAGTTGGTACATTTTCTATTTCACCCCAAAAAAATTATTTTACAGAGGAACTATACATAATTTATAGCATAATCAAATATTCAAATTGTATTTACAGGCTCAGCCACTCAGCCGGCTGCATTAGTAGTCCACTCTTCCTCTTGGGTTGTAAAAAAACCAGGGGCGCTTAAAGAATTGTACCACAAATCAGAGGTTCTTTTTTTAAGAGGTTAAAGGGGGGTTGTAGTGACTGAGCTCCAGATCAGAACCATCGCTAACACCACCCTAACTCTTTTTACTAGTTTTAAATACCTGGGCTTATGGTTTGACTCCCATTTAACATTTGGGATGCACATTGATACCCTGACATCCAAGACCTATGCCAAACTAGGTGTACTTTACAGGAACAAATCCTCCCTAAGCCTGCTGGTCAGAAAGCGTATCGCACAGCAGATGCTAATGCCAATTATTGACTATGGGGACATAGTATACGGCTCGGCACCTCAAACTCACCTTAGCAAACTTGACACCCTCTACAATTCAATATGCCGCTTTGTTCTCCAATGCAACTACAACACACATCACTGCGAAATGCTCAAAGAACTAGATTGGTCATCATTTGAGTCTAGGTGCAAAGTTCACCTTTCCTGTCTTGCCTTCAAATACTACCTGAACAAGCTCCTCACCCCTACCACATGCAGCACTTATCACCTGAGATCAGACTCCAAAAGACTGTTCATGGTCCCAAGGCCCAACAAAGTATCCGGCTGCTCCTCCTCTTACCGTGCACCCCAAAACTGGAACAACCTACCGGAGACTCTTACATCCACCACCAGTTTAAGTTCTTTCAAAACCAAAGCTGTCTCACATTTTAATCTGGTCTATAACTGTATCATACGCCCATAACACGTATATATTATTTTTAACTGTGCACGCAATGTCTTGTATATAATATATACCCTGTTCACTTATGTACTGTAACTATATTTGTAACCATGTACTATTTGTCATTTTAACTCTGTGCCCAGGACGTACTTGAAAACGAGAGGTAACTCTCAATGTATTACTTCCTGGTAAAACATTTTATAAATAAATAAAATCTCTATTTTCCGCATTACCTACAACCGTGGAGGGGACATTCATTTCAGCCATCGCAATGAAAAGATCGCCCCATCCCTGGGGCATTTGGCGCATTGTAACAGTGTGACGTTGTGTAAAGCCACGTACCAAATCCAGCACACCTGGTAGAACCTGGTTTTTTTTTATATATAAATAAACTCCCCTTTGTCATTCCAAGTTGTAATATGCTTTGCGTGAAAATCCTAACTAAGCATTTTTCTTGAAAAGGTCATTCACATTATTAATAACCTCATGGATGATGGAGTCAATGTTCTCTTTTTCGTGACATTATCCTACAACTATAAACGGGTTGTTGTTGTTTCATCAGGAGGCATTAAAGCTGCAGACCAATGTAACCCGGTCCCCCCGTTTCCCCTCCCATACCTCGGCGGTTGCGGGGGATGTTGTGGAAGGTGCAGGGGGCGACGGGCTCGCCGGCGGCCCCCTCTACAGGGCGCCGCCATGGTTGATTGCGCGCGCACTCCCGGAGGTTCACGGGTGCACAGAGCGCAGTCGGCAGCCATTACGAGTCTCGCATGCGCAGAACGCCATGCGCACGTGGCCCCAATGTAGTGAAGGCTCGCTGGGACTACAAGCCCCATAGTGGTTAGGGGCTGCGTACCACCTGACGCTAGGGAACCAGTGAGACGGCTGTTTCCCCTGGAAGGGGAAGAAATAGATATAGATCCCCTGAGCCCCAGTAGATATTGTGAACATTGCATACTGTAGGGAAAGGCCTCAGATAGGGACCCTTCCACAGTAGTAAGAGTGAGAGATATGCTGCAGGACATCGCCTGAAGAAGAAGTGCGGCCTGTTGCATGGGAGCATACCAAGACTCCTTGATAGTGATTATTTATAGGGGTCACTTCCAGGATTTGGAGGGAGCATGGTCGTCAGGATTTCACCCCAAATAAAGAGAAAAACAATATAGTGCACTTCTGGGTATGCAATGTGACAAAACAATTCTTCAGAGTCTTGGCTCATATACTTACAGACTGGCAGATATAAAAACAGCAGTGGATGTAAGCAGTGTCAGCAGATCTGGAATCCAGTCTTGCCTTGTATGTCTCAGAGAAAGACAAAAGAGAGCCAATAGTGCAGACCAGTATAAAATTTATCGACATAAAATCAAGGAACAGTAATGTACTCACATTCTGTACAAAAAATACAGACACATCAGGTAAAGGCGAATGCAACTTTGATACTGCCGAGAAGATGGGTAGTCGAAGCCGTCTCTGTCAGTGGAATCCTCCCACAGTATGGTCGCTTCGGATGGCGTCTGACGTCAGATCCGCCGGAATCACTGTCTTCCGGATTCACGAGGGAAATGGACAAATGTGGCGACGGCTGATCCTCTCGGTGTCACGTTACACTCCACTAGCTCAACGCGTTTCGCTGACTCAGATCAGCTTCATCAGGAGAACAATATTACCCATAATAGGTGTTCTACAGTATATATATATATATATATATAGCAATATGCAAATTAGCGAATCAATTGAATATGTAAATATGATTAGTTAAGTTAACCACAGGTTATCTCACATGAGTACATAATCCTGTGTCCAATTACTAAAAATGAATTTATTAAACTTAAACATATAAAATAAATAAAATATAAAATGATAAAATACAAATGGGGGAGAAAGAGAAACTAGGATTAATCACTTATAATGAATAATTTCAAACAGGGAGTGGAGTGAGACCCAGGGATAAACCATATATAATATATTAATAATTTCTTTTAAAAAAGGAGTGTAGCCCTCTTTCCTCCACCCTAAGTGAGATTGGGGTGGGTAGGTTTATCTGACTACTTATCAGTGTGGTGCGGTACCTGTTTGGCAACCAGGAGGGCTGAGCTTCCGTCACGTGGAACCTGGGGTATATACCTACACTCGGTGCAGCGCCTCCACTGATGAGGGATCCCAATGTGGTGGGAGTGTGCCCTCACCAAAACAACCATACAGTAAATACACACAATGTGAATAAACAGTATTTACTGAGCATGAACGATAACTTCAATGAAACTCTCTTGGCATAACATCAATACATCATATGAATAACATTGCATCACCCTGAATGCATACCATCCCCTCACCCACATGTCCATCATCACATCACCCTCAGACCCTTTGATAATGATGTGCTTTATCCCTTGAGTGTCCACAACAGTAAGGTGAATGTGAGTGTGAGGGATAGCGCTTCCCTGTGTTGGGGCCCGGTGGTGCACTTATTATACTACCTCCCTGATCACTGCTACAGATCAGGATAATCCTTGGACTCAGCAACACCGCACAGTGATCCCATGCCGCACTGCGCTGCTCTCTGCAGGAATGGATATACACGCTGACTCCACAGGGGAGGGATCCCCAGCCAGAATGAGCCTTTACCACAGTCTCTGCTATGGAGTCAGGCACTCTTCCTGCTACATACTGTACTGACAGTCAGGCACTGTCATGCAGCATTTCTCTTCCTCTCTGAGTATGGTGAAGGAGTCCCTGTCTTAAGGCAGTCCCTATCACATACAGTATTCCTCTAGTGTCTCAGGGGACTAATTGAGCCCTGGGGGTATACCTCTCCCTAGCCCCTGCATGCAGAATATCTCTTGCTGTAGATTCTGTCTGATCCCAGACTCTGGCAGTTCACCATATGCAACTGGCACTGGTGATATTACACACACTGTATAACTTAGAAAGCAACCCCCCCTCTTCCTATGAGGGGCCTTTTGCTGACACAGCCAAAGCAACTCCTCTAGCTGCACTGCACACAACACTGTCTCTTCTTGTCAGAGCACACAGCACTGCAGCTGTGTCACTGACTAGACTTACACTCACCTAAGGGCAGGGTCCCTACCTAAGGGGCCTTCCCAATGAACTTACCCACTAACCTAGTGGGGAGTGGGGCCTGCTTGGGGCCTGGGGGTAACCTGGCCTAGTGTAAGAAGCCACTTCGTTTACGAAGGAATTGCTCGACTATGGAACATTTTGATAATGGTTCTTATGACCTTATCCAAAGATTTGTGGATAGAGGCTATGAGCCACGATCTGTACAATGGGCATATACCAAGGCTAGGAACAAATCAAGAGAGGATCTTATGAATTCTGACCCTTCTAGTTTATTCATGTGAAACAGAATAATAACTCTATACCAAATGATTTTAATTAATGTGAACCGCCATTTTTCATTACTCAGTACAGCCGTCAGGCCATGAATATTAAATCAATAATTAGGAAGCATTGGACCATTCTTTATACTGATGATCTTTTAAAGGACATGGTCTCTATGGACCCCAAATTTGTTTTTCAGAAAGCACATACATTGGGTCACTTGGTCTCACCTAGCATGGTTTCAGACAAGAATGAACAAAAAATATTATTTCCAGATCTAAAGGGGTGCTATAGATGCGGGAAATGTAAGATATGTCAATTTGTCCAAAAAATTTAAAGTTTTACCAATTCAGAATTTACTAAAGAATATAAAATTCTGTCATTCGTGACATGTAACACAGACCATGTGATCTACATGATCACTTGCGGATGCAATAAACGGTATGTGGGGTTAACTACCCGTCTATTTAAAATAAGGATGTTGGAACATATTAAACATATAAAAAATCTAGATATCACACATCCCGTGCCTAATCACTTCAAAGAATGCCAATTTGGCAGCCTTGGTAACTTTAAATGTATCATTCTTGAACATGTTAGATCTCATAAACGTGGTGGAGATAGATCCAGAGCTCTTTACCAGCGTGAAGCATTCTGGATCTTCACCATTCGCACATTAATACCTAAGGGTCTCAATACAGAATGGGACCTTAAGGTATTTCTGTGATCCTTACAGGTTACCCATGGATATTACTGTATTTTCCGTTTTTTGCTTCGTCCTTTACTATTTCGTTTCCTCTTTTTCTTTTCTTTACTTCCGTATTCCTTTTCTTTCTTCTTCTTTCTTTTTTCTTCCTTTTTTTCTTCCTTATTTCACCCCCCCTCTCCCCTCCTCCCCCCTCCTTCTCTCCCCCCCACCCCTTCCTTCTCCACCCCTCCCCCCTCCTTCCCTTTCCCCCCCCCTTCTTTTCTCTTTCTTTTTTCTTTTTTTTCATATTATTTTACTATATTATATTATTTTATTGATTTATTACATTTATTGCTATGCTGTTATATTATTATGTATTATATCTGTATTAAAGTGACGAATTATACGAATTACAATAACATATTTACAGCTAATAAGTGGTTTGAAAGATCATCTGTATTTCATACATTGATTGATATATACAATGTTATTTTGTAAGGCATCATGTTAGTACAGACTATGTATCATGAGAACTTATTATGTTTTATACATTAACTCTTTTTTCATGAACTATATCTTATGTGATTATTTGGTATGAGCCCAGTGTGTTGAAATTTGCATAATTGTTTTCTAATCAGGTGCAACACATCTGTTAATCATCAGAGGGGAGTTATAAATAATACCCTCCCTTTATGTCTTGTTATACTCCTTGAGAAAGGGCGAACTCGCCCAAAACGCGTGGGAGGAGGTCTTTTTGTTATGTTCTTTAGTATCTGTTTTATGTAGTCTTAATAAATCATTTTTATTTCACCTGGTGAGTCTGAATCTATTGGAGCAGCGCTGATAGCAACCATCCTACCTTTTGTCTACATTCCGATCGCAGTGGCGCAGGAAGTGTGTCATTCACCCCTCCAGGGGAGCACACAGCCGGGAGCAGCAGCGGGAACGAGAACATTGTGAGTTACGTGAACTCTATCCGTGGGCTGCTGCAACTGCAGCCGCTGGCCCCATATGGAAGGCGGGTCTGCAAGCGCTCTTACCCCGCTTCTCGGTAAGGCTATTTTCCTGCTCCACACAATCTTTCATCAAGCTGAACAGCTGTGGGAGTCGTCCTAGAGGGGACAGACGGTTTCTTCTGGCATCTGCATCTTCATACCGCCTGCACTCGGATCCCTCCCAGATTTTCAATTACTGATCATCTACACAGACTCACCAGTGTTCCAGTAGGTAATATTAACCCTGGTTTTTATTTTTTGATGTGATACTCCCTTGACTTTTTGTTCCTCTATATGGTTGCTGGACTCTATACCATTATATCACTGATTCTATTTTTTTCTCAACTAACATGGATACGTCTACAGTGCCCTTACCAGATTTAAGCTCTCATTTTGCCTTCAATTGCTTTAATTTGGCAGCCAGCACAAAAAAAAGCTGAATCTCTGTTTGATAAAGACTGTAATATTGTGTGCGAGGATACACAAGATCTTAAAGCGCAATTTTTTCGTTTGGAGAAATTTATATCGCATGATCTAAGACTATGGTGGGACATTGTTACGTTGGAGAACTATCAAATGAATAAAAGAATCCCCCGAGGGCTCCCCATGACAAAAGCTCCATCTTTTGGATTTGAAACACAAGAATTTGAGAAACAGTGGAACCAAATTTTGGACCAATGTTCCTTTAAATTAATTGAATTAATAATTCAACACAAATCCACAGAGAAAACTGTTGCACATAAACATGTTACAGATCTTCAATCTCAGTTGCAAGCTTTTGTACATATTGATAGGTTCAAAGATATGGACAGACTATTAGCACAGAGGATTAAAAACCTAGAAAAAAGTATAATGCTGGCTAAACAAATGAAATACGAAAGGGACAAAATTGATTATCAGAAAAAATAAATCTCTTTGGCAGAAACGATACAACAACAAAATTAACTCTAAGAAAAATCCACAGAATACAAATTATAATAGTAATAAGAAAACCAGTTCAAAACCCAAATCCATACTTAGGAAAACTCCAAATCAGAAACACATCCAGGGAAAAATATTGAGTCTGACGTTTCAGATTCTGAATATGTTCCCCCTAGTGTGTCTTTTTCAGGTGCTGACTCTGGGGCATCATCTAATGAAGAAATACTTCTACCAGTGAGAATACAGACATATGCCATGAATATTCCTTCACACCCACAGTCAAAAAACGACATCGGAGGCGAAGAAGATCCAGGCATAAGCTGGTGGGTGGTCCCTGTAAAAAAGATGAGGTACTGAAATTAGAAGACACCAATATTCTTAACATCTATAAATACACACTATCCCATTCTGAATTAAGTGTGTTG
Source organism: Ascaphus truei (assembly GCF_040206685.1). Taxonomy (NCBI): domain Eukaryota; kingdom Metazoa; phylum Chordata; class Amphibia; order Anura; family Ascaphidae; genus Ascaphus; species Ascaphus truei. The sequence goes on along the minus strand of NC_134488.1, from coordinate 120,298,437 downwards.
AATTTGGGACTTACATTTGCACTTGACAATAACTTTGATCTATTTTCCACTATAGTGGACCTTCACCGGTTCACCAGGAAATTAACCCTCAAAAGATTTTTCAAACACAAGAACAGTTTAATATCTATGCCTAACCATGACGGATCGCAGACAATATCCAAGATACCCAATGTCAATATTACAATACCTAACAATGACACACCAAGTCCAATTTTTGATATCAGGACGCAGCTTACATTTCGGGACAATTGTCACATACAGGACTTGATTGAGTTATTAAATGATCAACCTGAAACAGGATATGATCCACAAAGCTTTTTGGGCAGTCAATCATCAGGTCTTAAAAATAAATCTATGTTTCATCCGATGCACTTTACAGGTCATGCGATCAATGTGTTTAAATCAGCTGTAGAACGGGATCTACTACTGCTCTCCCAAGGCATTACCACAACTAAAAATACTGTCTATAGTTCAAATAATTTGAACTTTACACAAAGACAAGCCATTAAATCTTTGAAAGATAATAATCTAATTGTGGTTAAGAATGCCGATAAAGGGGGAGCGGTGGTGGTCCTAGACTATGCTTATTATGTTGATGAGGCTTGACGCCAACTCCAGGATAATAAATCTTACACTAAGTTACATATGGATCCAACTCAGTGTTTCCTATTGGAACTATATGAACTACTAGAGTTTGGTAGAATCCTTCAAGTACTTTCTGTGCAAGAATATGAATATCTACATATTACCCACCCGGTTTTACCCATCTTCCATCACCTCCCTAAAGTTCACAAGTCCCTTTCTCATCACCCAGGTAGACCCATTATTGCCAGTATTGGTTCACTGGGGGAGCACTTGTCACAATACGTCAATTATTATCTTCAATCCTTAGTCACTACACTTCCCTCTTATCTTTTAGACACCTCACATCTTCTTTCTATTTTTTCTGACTTCATCTGATCACCCACACACCTCTGGGTCACGTTAGATGGGTCTTCATTGTACACCATTATTTCACACAAACACGGTCTCACAGCTGCACGACACTTTTTGGAGTCTGATGCGACACTTGCTCCAGCGCAGATCACATTTTTGCTGTATGCCATCAGATTCCTCCTTACTCATAATTATTTTATGTTTGGTGGGGGTTTTTTATCTCCAAACACGTGGGACTGCCATGGGGTCATCATTTGCGCCTTCCTACGCCAACCTCTTTATGGGGTGTTGGGAACATACCCACGTGTTTGGAGATGGAAACCCGTATCGACATCACATTATCACATATCACCATTATATAGATGATCTCATTATAGTTTGGTCTGGCATTGTTTCACAACTGCATGCCTTCTTCACGTACCTCAACACCAACACTTATAATTTATCATTCACACATCAATATCACCATCATCGCATACATTTCTTGGACTTGTGTCTTTATGTGGGGATGGACAATCATGTTTTTACAAATATTTATCGTAAACCTAATTCAAGGAATACACTTTTACATGCATCCAGCTGTCACAGCCCCAGTCTACTTAAAGGACTACCATATGGACAATTCCTTCGTTTACGAAGGAATTGCTCGACTATGGAATATTTTGATAATGGTTCTTATGACCTTATCCAAAGATTTGTGGATAGAGGCTATGACCTACGATCTGTATAATGGGCATATACCAAGGCTAGGAACAAATCAAGAGAGGATCTTATGAATTCTGACCCTTCTGGTTTTATTCATGTGAAACAGAATAATAACTCTGTACCAAATGATTTTAATAAATGTGAACCGCCATTTTTCATTACTCAGTACAGCCGTCAGGCCATGAATATTAAATCAATAATTAGGAAGCATTGGACCATTCTTTATACTGATGATCTTTTAAAGGACATGGTCTCTATGGACCCCAAATTTGTTTTTCAGAAAGCACATACATTGGGTCACTTGGTCTCAGCTAGCATGGTTTCAGACAAGAATGAACAAAAAAATTTATTTCCAGATCTAAAGGGGTGCTATAGATGCGGGAAATGTAAGATATGTCAATTTGTCCAAAAAATTTAAAGTTTTACCAATACAGAATTTACTAAAGAATATAAAATTCTGTCATTCGTGACATGTAACACAGACCATGTGATCTACATGATCACTTGCGGATGCAATAAACGGTATGTGGGGTTAACTACCCTTCTATTTAAAATAAGGATGTTGGAACATATTAAACATATAAAAAATCTAGATATCACACATCCCGTGCCTAATCACTTCAAAGAATGCCAATTTGGCAGCCTTAGTAACTTTAAATGTATCATTCTTGAGCATGTTAGATCTCATAAACGTGGTGGAGATAGATCCAGAGCTCTTTACCAACGTGAAGCATTCTGGATGTTCACCATTTGCACATTAATACCTAAGGGTCTCAATACAGAATGGGACCTGAAGGTATTTCTGTGATCCTTACATGTTACCCATGGATATTACTGTATTTTCCATTTTTTGCTCCGTCCTTTACTTTTTCTTTTCTTTACTTCCGTATTCCTTTTCTTTCTTCTTCTTTCTTCTTTTTCCTTCCTTTGTTTTTTTACTTACGTTGATTTGGATTTGTGTTTTTTTGTTCATTAAAACTTGTTTGGCATATTCCCCTCCTCTTTGGACCCTTTTTTGTATGCTGGGGACATTAGTTTTCTAAGTATTTTCTCATAGTACAGAACTGATGTATTTAAATAAATAAAAAAAAACACATGATATTGCTTGATCTGCAGCTTTAAGCTCATCTTGTGTGTTTATTTATTCTCTACATGGGTAATATATTTCCAGATTGATTTGTTATACACATCTCTTTCACATATATCTAGTTTTCCTTTTTCAAGTTTGCTTGATTTCTTTTATAGAGTTATATATTTATTTATTCTTTGTATAATGGGGTACACCGTCTCATTTTTTTTTAGTTGGTTTACCAGTGTAATTTTTTCACTTTACACAAATCACCTTTGGTATTCTTTTTAAGACTAGATCAGGGGTTCTCAAGAGCCGCCAAACAGGTCAGGTTTTCAGGATATCCCTGCTTCCGCACAAGTGGCTTCATCAGTCTCTGCTTCAGCACAGGTGGATCAGTCTTTGACTGAGCCACTGATTTGGCCTCCAGTGCTAAACCTGGGATATCCTTAAAACCTGACCTGTTGGGGGTCTTGAGGACTGGAGTTAAGAACCCCTGGACTAGAACATTTCTACAGCTACAGTATCTATTCAAGACACAACACATCCTGCTTCGAGATTTGTTATATTTCATAACACAGACACGTATGGTTTAGTTGCCTGGCGTTTCCAAACAACAGTTTTGGTGTCAATTTCAGGTATTCTTCTCACGCCCACTCTTTGTATTTTAACTGCTCACTTTACTGTCCTGGAACAGGATTACACATTTTCTGTCTCCCTTTGCAGTTTTGACTATTCCTGTCTCCCTTGTTCAGCTGCCTGTATTTCTCCTGTTCCAGCAGCTAGCTGCATGTGTAAAGCAACATTATTGCTACATTTACCCTTCACACAGTTCTTGTTGGTTGTCCTGACAACCTTCCAATCCTCATAGATAGAATATTGGTTCAATCCTACTCCCCTGCCTTCCTAGCAGTTACTTTGGTCCTTGGACTCTTCCTGCTTGTCACAGGAACATGTGCCTTTGATCTAACTAGCTGGCTTAGTGAGTACATGCTTCCTCCATTACACCCCTGCAAGGCCATCCTTTTTTATCCTCCCCCCATAACAGAGCACCTTCACATACTGTAGAGAAGCCCTCTCTCACCACACATTACCATCTGCAAGTACCCTTTATATTTGTTTTTGACTCCCCCATTAAAGTTGAAGAAAATAAAAGGACTCCGTGTGCTCTCAAAAGGGGATGAGTTAAACCACTGGACTCACTCACATCCCACATGTGATCCTGGTTCCAGAAGATTTACCATTGTGGAATCTTGACAAAGCTCCAGGTTGGGATCGAAAAATCGATCCTTCCACAAATAAAGAATATTTTTTAACATTTAACCAAGACCTATGGAGTGCCGGTATTTTCCCTTCATAGGACTTCCGTTTGCATTGATCACCCCCGGACGGGGCGTTCCTGTGCACCCGAGGCTTGTTTCCCTTGGCCCCTTCTTCGGGTGGCCCCCTGCGCTGCCTCCTCTCCCACCCCCTGTTAGCGCCGGGATCCAACATCCGCCTGACCGGAGTGGGGAGCGTGGGATTCCATGGACTGGCCGGACTGCTTCTCACCCCAAGGTTTGTGTGTGTTAACAGGGGAATGGGGGGTTCTTACCTTCTCCGGAGCGGCCCGCCTCCTACAGCATCACGTTGTCATGGTGACTCAAATAACGCCGCAGCGTCTCATGGCGACGCATTGCCATGACAACATGATGCTGCGCCGCTGCAGGAGGGCCGCTCTGCCATAAATTGCCCCGGCAGGTAAGTAGCCCTGACTACTTACACTATAGGGGCCCCGCTGCCAGCGATTGGCCTTGGGCCCCACAAACGCCCAGACCTGCCCTGCCCTGAGCGATGAGTCAGTGACTCACGTTAACAGAACTTGGCATCCTCATGGAGACATTATTTCACTTGTGATGAAACTAGGAACAGGAAGTTGCTTTATTGAGCAATATAAGGCTGCGTCCATGGTGAGTGATGCCGGGCGGAGGCGCGCTGAGGCTGAGGGAAAGCGGGTGCTTTCCCTGGCCTTAGACCGTGCGCCGTCCGGGGGCGGTCCAGTGATGTCACGGAGCTGGTTCGCCCCTATTGGGCGAACCGCTCACATGACCGGCCCTGTGCTCCCATGAGCGCGAAAATGTAACATTTTGCTAAGACTCTCATTGCGGCTGCAGGGGCTCAGTGCCGAGCGTAAGCGCGCCTCAACACGGGTCAGCGCATAAGCGCTGACCATGCCCGAGGCCTAAAAGGTCAGATCCATGCGCCCTAACTAACTTCCCACCACAATCTCCACTACTTCTTGTTCCTTGCAACACCAAGAAAATCCTGGAGGTATATTGAGTAGCCCAGAGCATGGCTGGCCCCCTGGCAGTGAAAGGGTTAAGATGCAGTTCCCTGTAGGTTTTCATGTACATCGTTAAGAAAAATCGAAGGGAAAAAAAAAAGGTTTTTCATTTTTATTTTAGACACTCGTAGCAGAAAGAAAAAAAAAAAGAAGAAAAGATTTATCAAAGGAAAATCTCCAATTACTTTCCTTGGATAAATATGATGCTGTTTTTCACACTGGTTACGTCCCTGATTTGCAGCGGGAGGCTGTAGTTAACCCTGTCAGTGCCAATGGTTTTTTGCCACTGCCAGGCCAATATATCTTTCAAAGTTTGGCTATGGCGCAAAAAACGGGATGCAAGAGCCAAGGAGCCTCTCCAAGGTGGGGAGTAGGCTAAGGAAAAAGCCCCAATAGTGTGCACTTACTGATCTATCCAGGTTGGGGTTGGGTTGGTGGGGGGGCAGCTGGGGGGGGGGGGGTTAATAATGGAATATCAAACAGGTAAATTACCAGTAGATAGAATGTAGATGTAGCAGTTGGTAATTAACCCAAATAGTGAATGCACAATAGGCAAATGAGGGTGTATACATGATTAGAAGGTAACATATCACTTTATTTGGTCTAATAGACAATATAAAATACGGCTGCCACATGGCTATAACATTCTATGGGCAGCTATCATTCCCCACTGTAGTACTGTAGCACTCTCGTCCGTGCCCTGACCCTCTGGGAAGTCACTTGTTTACTGCAGACAGCCAGGCTGACACCTCAGGCCACCGCTACCTGGAGAGGTGAGCTGTTTTGCAGGGGCAAAGGTTAATGTATGAGGTGTAAATTATCAGCCATGGAGCTACTCATATGCTTCTTTATGCAGGTGTGTTTTAAGGTGGTTCTTAATGGTGGATAGAGAGGGTGCTAGTCGGGTACTGAGGGGAAGGGCATTCCAGTGTTGTGGGGCAGTCAGTGAGAAAGGTTTAAGGCGGGAGAGGGCTTTAGACACAAAGGGGGTAGAGAGAAGACATCCTTGAGCAGAACGCAAGAGTCGGGATGGTGCATAGCGAGAAATTAGGGCTGAGATGTACTGCTGCGGCCGAGTTTATTCGAGCATTTGCCCGTCCTCGGCCGCAGCAGTAGCCTGGCGCGCGCCGGAGGGTGACGGGCGCGCGCCGAAGCAGCGGAAGAGCGCCCTCCGATCGGGGCGCTCTCCCTCCCGCTGCCGGGTCCGCCGGGTCCCCCGGAACCCCCTGCCGCCGTCCCTCGGGGAGCCCTGGACGAGCGTGCAGGGGGCGCACGCTCCCGATGACGCGTGACCGCGCGTCGGTGACGCGCGGCACACCGAGGGGCGGCCACTAACAAGCCGGGAAATCTCCCGGCTTGCGGATCTGGCCGCAGTGCAATAAACTGTGTCGCCAGTGTAAGGAGGGGCAGAAGAATGTAAAGGTTTAAACGTGAGGAGGAGAATTGGGTGTGAGATGCGGGATTTGATAGGAAGCCAGGAGAGTGATTTCAGTAGGAGAAACGCTGAGAAAGATTTAGGAAAAAGTAGAGTGATTCTGGCAACAGCATTTAGGATAGATTTTAGGAGGGACAGTTGAGAGGCAGGAAAGCCGGACAGCAGGAGGTTACAGTAATAGAGACATGATAGAATGAAGGCCTGTGTCAGAGTTTTAGCAGTCGAGCAACAGAGAAAAGGGCGTATCTTTGTTATATTGTAGAGGAAAAAGCGACAGGTTTTAGCTACGTTTTGAATGTGAGAGGAGAATGTAAGAGAGGAGTCGAGTGTGACCCCTAGGCAGCATGCTTGAGCTGCTGGGTGTATGACAGAACTTCCAACAGTAATGTGGAAGGACGAAATAGGGCCCGGTTTGGGAGGAAGTAGGAGGAGCTCTGTTTTTGCCATGTTAAGTTTAAGGCGGCGGAGGGCCATCCAGGATGATATCGCAGAGAGACATTCAGAAACTTTGGTCTGTACAGCAGGAGTAAGGTCAGCGGTTGAAAAGTAAATTTGTGTGTCATCAGCATGCAGATAATATTTGAACCCAAGAGATGTGATTAGGTCACCTAGATAGTGTGTGTACAGAAAAAAAGAGGAGAGGTCCCAGGACAGAGCCCTGCGGTAGCCCCAGATCGATGGAGGAGGAGGTGTTAGCAGAAGAGACTCTGAAAGTACTATGGGAGAGGTTAGAGGAGTATGGAGAATGTGAAGGGGGAGAGGATGGTCCACAGTGCCAAATGCTGTAGAGATATCAAGAATATGAGCAGAGTATAATGACCTCTGTCTTTGGCAGCATGGAGGTCATTAGTTATTTTAGTGAGGGCTGTTTCATTGGAGTGAGCAGTGCGGAAGCCAGATTGTAGTCAAGGAGAGAATAGGTGGTGAGATAATGGAGCAGGCGAGAGAATACAAGATGTTCAAGGAGTTTAGAGGCAAAAGGCAGGAGGGAGACAGATCGATAGTTAGAAGAGAGTTAGGGTCTACTGTAGAAATTTTATAAAGTATATATACCCTTCTTTGAATAGTTTACAGGTAACAGTAAATCCGATTTATTAGTCCAACATGCATTATTTAACGCATCTTCAATATCTGAATTTTTATATCCCTTTGATAAAAATCTACAGGCTAATTATGCCTCGATTTGTTCCAAGAAGGTGTCAATCACTGGAACGAATGCACCTCAGTCTAAAGAATTGACCCTTGGGATTTCCGTTAATTAGAGACCTAGGATGACCACTGCTTGCTCTGAGAAACGTGTTCTGCAAGTTGGTTTTTGCTATAAATGTCTGTCTGTATATTGCAGTTTATATGAATATAAAGTTAGAGATCTAAATAGTTAATATGGTGACAATCGTGCTCATGAGTGAAAGATATATTCTCATCATTCGAATTCAGTGCTTCTATTAATGTTAGGAGGGTGTTCACATCCCCATCCCAGATGAATATCAAGTCATCAATATATCTCTTGTAGAAAACAATGTGCTCACGAAACATATTGATATCACCAAAAATGTGTATGTGGCTTTCCATAACCCCATAAATTAGCATCAGAGGGAAGTCCCGATGTTTTTCCTTCCTCACTTATATACTCACATAATACCAAGTAATTCACAAAATCTTAGACTTGCGAAGTGGTAAATCACTTAATAAAGTTCTATTTAAAACAAAGGCTAATCAGGAAATCATTATATTCACTCAAAGCTGGTAAACCCTTTATTACTTCATAGAGAGAACATAAGACACCTGTCTTAGTTTCCCCAGAATGTTGGCACAGAATGCCACAGGTACGGGAACCCTTCTCCTGCTACACCCAGAAACGCCTGTGTTCTATTTGTTCCCTCTGTTACATCACTGCCAGCACTGACACGCTCAGGTTTCTGCACACCTAGGCAGGAGGAGCACAGTGCCCTCCCATCCAGGATCAGCGCCACCTAATGACAGTGGCATGTTTTATACTCGAGATTACATATGTGCTGGGGATTGATGCCTTAAAAGAGACAAGTATAATTACTTTTCAATTATTTCTTATATATGGTTTTACTCATTTGAAATACCTTGCGTAGGTGAAAGGAGAGTTAGCTGTGTATATTAACCCTTGACATGCTCACACGTGCGCCGTTCGTGAAAAATGTGATGGATTAGGGGGAGATGTCATTTATTTGTGGGACCTTGTAAGGTGAAGACTGGATGAGTAGATGGCTGTGTGTGTATTAACCCTTGTCCCATATACAAGTCACGTGCTCACAGAGGCCTGAGACTTGTGAATGTGCTCACACATGATATTCTGATTTGCTGTATAAGATTTTTACACACTATATATATTCTCTTATTTAAACTGTCAATGAACGTTGTCCATTGCAAAGTAATTATGTTGCCATCCTTTGCTGAACAAATTAAACTAGTTTTACAATTAAGTACCGAAACGTCACCCTCCGAGGGTGAAAGTCAGGAAGATTCGGGGTTTCTGCACCGAAAAAAATGTAACGGTAGGGTAGTGTAAAACGAAAAAGTTCCCATTTTTACCCGTGAGATTCCATTAAAGTGGGTGTGATCCCGTTTACTAAAAATCCCAGAGACTGACCCCAAAACACGAGCAGTGCTTTGCAATGATTACTGGCGACCCCATCACAAAATCCATAAACTCCCAAAGATTTTATTCATATTAAAGTAAACACTGTATTACTTAGGGACTGCAGTACGTCTCGAGGTTATTTAATGGTGTAAAAAATACTTTGTGAGGACAGTTGTTTGGGATGTAACGTCAGATGCTGATTTTTGGTTTAACCCCTTATCACCCAGAAGGGCCTTTTTTACGCAGAGTAATATTTTATGGGATAATTTTTAAAAGAAATAATTTGTGGTCACAAATTCCCCACAATATTTATATTATTTCGTTCAAACTCGGTTTCAGTAGCCGCATTGGCCTTGGAAAAGTGTAGGTTAGTTAGAATATTTTGTCACCTTTTCATAGACCAACAAAAATTCTTCATTGATGAAATATATATAGGGCTGACACCCCCTTCTCTCTCCCTTCAGGGTTTATTTTGTCTCTTTTAAGGACGCCACACCACCTGGGAGTAGTTTTCTGACTCACCATGTGTCATTACTAGCCCCATACCCTGTGCTTTGACTATTTCTGATTACTCTGGAAGTTATACTATATGGATTCGGCGCTAGAGCGCGTATACCACTAATTTTTTCTATATAGATGAAATATAGTTGGCAGAGATAGCAAATTCTTTTATGTGAGCACATGAAACATATCACGTTAAAACAAAGAGAACCTTTTATGCTACCTCTTCGGTTTTCAACGTCATATGCAAATGATTTCCATTTAGTGAAATACACCAGATATTTAAAAATAATTTTCAATGGTGTCCTGGGCACACAATAAAGCTATATGTATTACAATATTCTAATTAGTTATGCAATTTCAAGACATTACTTACGTGCAACTAAAGAAATTGTTTCTTCCTGAGAATTCTTCTTTGCTTTTCAGGAAGGTTTAACACTCCTAAATGTTTCCAATTGTCGTCAATTTAAACACTGTCAATAAATTCTGAAAAAAAGCCAAACAATCCACTATTTAGATTTTAGAACAATGTCTGTGACAGAGCTAATCTGTTATCCTCCTGCAACTACAGCACGCCGTACAGTGCTATACAAGCCTCTCTGTTCCCCCATATGCAAAAGGAATAGGAAGTGAGATACATTTTATTGAACCAACATTGGTTGACTCCAGTTTGTTTGTAGGCCCAGGTGGGAAGATTCAGTGGGCACTGGCTATGTTGTAGTTTGAGTTTCCTGTAATAAGAAGAAGGAGGCCAAGTTTTAAGGAAGTTAATTTCCCTAAAATAAACTGTTCATGTATAACATGACACGTTTCAGTACTTGAACAATACATTTGGCGTAGTCATTCTTTGAAAAGTTCCCAATACCTGGTGTCCGAAATGTGTGTCTGTGTGGGAGTATCACAAACAAAAGGCCGGGGTTTCCCCATTATGAAAGCCAGGAACCATTATTAACAGCAAATTATATAAAGAGAAGCGGCTTCATCCCAGAGACAGTTTGCAGTGTCTGAAGAGTGAAAGGGAGTGAGAGCATCGCTCCTGCTAAAGGAACTAAACATATTCAGCAGAAAAATGTATCCTTCATCCCCACCATACCCACATGCCCCAGCCCCTACCCCAGGGTACTACCCTGCTCCGGTAGTGACAACGCAGCCCATGCCGATGATGTACGTGCCACAACCCACCTACAGAGATTATCTGGGACTGTCCATCATGAACATGCTCTTGTGCTGTCTGCCCATTGGAATTGCTGCCACTATCTTCTCTTGCAAGGTAACTGGGTGCGGGGGGGGGGGGGGGGGGGGGAGGGGCTATTGCCGGCATAGCATGGGCTGCATCGGGACAAGAAGAAGGTGCTACAGCCGAGCATTGGGAGGGGATAGAGCTGGAATAAGGTTGTGTAGCGTTGTGGAGAGCGTGGGGTGTACAGGACAGGATTAAGGTTCTGCAGGAAAACACTGATACTGTATAATGTAGATAGTGGGGCTCAAAATATCAAATGTGGTTTCTATAAGCAACTTGTTGATATTAAACATAAGCATCCAGATGCTATAATAATAATGTTCAATATATAATGATTAAAGTTGGCCTGAGAGGGTTATGTGACGAGAGGTGTCCACCTGACAACCACAAATTGAGACACACCAATAAGTACCCAATCAGGACTATAGATTGTATATAGAACTATTTTAAGTTGTTAGGATATAACAGGGCACTATGTTACCTGTCAGCCTCATGACCGGTTACCTGTCAGCCTCATGACCATCCAATAGCATCCACGGCGCGCAGTCTGAAGTATCTGCAGATCCAGAGATGTAGTTTGAAGCAGAGCACAGCCAAAACCACAGCCACACTTGGAAAAATAGAAAGATCCCAGGCAAACTCCACATAAGCAGATCAATTTATTGCAGCTCAGAAAAAGAGGGACAGGATGAACGCACCTACGCGTTTCATGCCGGAGCACTTTATCAAGGTGTAAAGGAGAGCAAACAACATGCCTATTTATACATACAAGCCTGTTCCATTATAGTGCCGAGAATTACGTCATCGGCGTGCGACCGCGAGGAGAGTCGCGCTGACGTCACGTTCATTCTCATTGGCTGAATAGATCAGGTGGTATGAAGTTTCAATAAAACAAACTTTAATCATAAAAACTTGACGAACGGAAACAAAAGAAAGTTTAAAAAAAAAACACAAACAGTATAAAAACAATGATATGAATAATATGCAAATTACTGTGCAAATGCTAAAGGTAAGAATCACATAGTAATGTATCAATGTAAATAAAGTAATGCAAAAATATAAAGTGCACTACCTTTTAAATAAATAAAATGTGTAAATATGTGTAATGGCTTCTATTCTAAATATATGCATATAAAGAGTGGAAATTTCCAATAGACCCCTAAAGAATGAATATGAATGATATAATAATGCTATAGTATTATCTATAGCAGAGACAGGGAGTCTTTGTCACCTTGGGTTTCATCTTAACCATAGACCAATATAAAGGACAAATAACCTATAAAAAATAGGTATTTTATTAAAAAATAATGATAAACAACTAATAAACATAACGATCTAGCATTATTACTTATTTGCCCTATGTATTGGTGTATGATGCACAGAACATGGTAGAAAACCTCAGTTAAATTGACTTAGGATCCCATAAGAATCGCAATATCAAAAATTGCTGTAACAATAAAGAGAGAATATATATTAAGGACACACTAAGGATAAATATTTCTAAATAGTGTCCGAGATGTAAAACTATAACCATAGAATCCCAGATATTATATGAATAAATGAATCAGAGAAAGGGGCTTAGATCCCAGTCAACATTTAGCCCTAATGGTGTCCTAGTTCTTAGGGTAAAAATCCAAAAGGCTTTGTGCCTATCTAGTGCCTTTAGTCTGTCACCTCCTCGAGGTAGGGAGGGGACATGCTCAATGCCCTTTAATTTGAAAAAGACACAGCTAACCCTAGGGCAGGCCGAAAAATTCTTGGAAACAGGATGATTCTGATCTTTTTTCACAATGAGTCGAAGGTGTTCCTGATTCTAAATTTTTTAACACCTCGTGGTCCTACCCACATACTGTTGCCCACAGCCACACGTTAACAAATAGATGATGAAAGTTGAGTTACAATTGATAAACGTGGGGATCTCGCGGGTTTCCCTTGTAACTGAGGATGTGAAAGTAGTAAGCATAGAACTCATCTTGACACAGATCTTACAATGATTGCATCTAAATGACCCTTTGGGTAATGCAGACTTATTTTCAGTTTTAAGCCTAAAAAGACTTGGTGATAGTGTATTCGCTATTGTTTTTAGCCCTTTTAAAAATGATGTTGGAGCCTGAAGAGATGGAAGGTTTTAAAACAGTATCGAGTGACAACACACCCCAATATTTTTTTAAAATATATGTTATTCTTTCTGCTTGTGTGCTATAGAATGTAATGAATGAGGGACTCTCATTAACTAAAGGTTTTTTAGATGACTGTTTCAAGGGTGAGTTTCCATCCATAACTGAGACCGCTTTAAGAGATCTATCCAGATCTCTCCAATTATACCCCCTAGCAAGAAATCGTTGATAGAGATCCCTTGACTGAATTCCAAGTTTGGCTGCTGTTTTGGCTGTGCTCTGCTTCAAACTACATCTCTGGATCTGCAGGAAAACACTGTGCTGCATAACTAGTAATAACCACAAGATAACATACAATAAGGCCGGTCTCCTCATTGTGTACACTGTGCGCCTCCAAACACAGGCATGTTATATACAGAATGTCATATCCTCTCTCAATATACAGTAGGATTTGAAATAAAGGTAGTGTATGGGATCAATGGTTGAAAAGCAATACTTAAGGGTACAGAATACCACACATTTTTTTTTATTATTATTACAAAACCAAAATAACACTCATTTTATATTTGCCACTTGAAAAAAAATAATAATAAATAAAGATGTATTTTAGAAAGGCTATCTGTCTTTCTGTTTTTACACTGTAGCATAAAATAGTGTATATATCTTTCTAAAATAGGGTTTGTACAGCTGATAATCAGCCAGCGCTGGCAGTGACTCCTCTCCCCTTCTCTCCCTCAGACTCGGGACTCCGTGAGCCGCCAGGACATGGCCTCAGCGGAGAGTAATTCACGCACAGCGTTTACCTTGAATATGGTGGCGCTAGGTATCGGACTTGCCATCAATGTTGCATGGATCGCGTGCGTCATCTATGCTATTGTAGCATATCAACCCTATTCCTATGGATAATGCAGAAAGCTATGGGGGGTCCAATCGATTCCATACTGTGGCTGGCTATGAAGAAAAATGTTGGCCTCACTCAATTAATGACATGGGACTCTGTTGTCAAATACACATATTAAGGAAACATTTCCTTTCATGTAAGCCAGGCTTACGGGAGATAGTGAGGATGACGCAAACAGAAGATGAAGAATACGCCCGCGGTACGCTCTTCATGGTGAAAGGGGAGGTGTCTATCACCTGAAATCTTGCATGTTCGGTGTGTGATTGTGTATATTTGTATATTTGTGTAAGAGAAATGCTCCATGGGCTTCATGGGGCCTACTTGTCAAGGCAAAACTTCTACAATTATGGGACAAAATATGTGCACCTCATTGAAATCAATAGGGTTTCTTCATCAATTCATCTGATGCAGTTTCATTGTATTAAGCCCTCACATTGTATACAGTGCTGTGTATATTTGTTTAATTTCCGGGTTATTTCATTTTGTTTTGTTTTTTTCATTATTATTTTTTTTTAGCCCCAAACATCCCTTTATACAGTGTTCCCATTACTGTTATATGTTCACTTAATTAACCCTTTCGCTGACAGAGGAGCAGTGACACGTTGCAGAGCGATGCATCTATGGCCTCTCTGCCAGTGAATGTAGCTGCTAACGCTAGTTTATGTCCCCTAAAACCCTGCATATAAAATTGTAATATTATTGTTATTATTATTAACACAATCATTGAAAAATGAATCCTCACTGCTTTACCATACAGGTATGTTGCTGTTATAATAGTAAGTTATGTCAATGTACCCAAACCGTCTCACTACACCCCAATTATGCTGCCACCATCAGCAATAATTTAAGGGCTTAAACCTCAGGAGTCCTCGCTCCGCCTTATACTGGCAAAATATGTAATCAAAACAGAAACCCGATTTAGCAAAACATGTCCGAAAATGCTCAACCTGGTCAAAAGGTAATAGGTTCAATTAGCGCTCAAAGTCTTTACTTATTATATTTTAGCATTAATATTACAAAAGGAGTACAGAGCGTATTACAGAAAAAACTATTACAAAAACCATACAGTATATAGATACATACAGTTTACAAAATAAAATAAAAGAGAAAACGTAATTGTGCCCAAAACCACCAAAATGGCTGCCCTGACTAACCGCAGAGTATAGAAAGGGTTAACCAACACTACTCGTGTCAAACTTCAGATGACTAAAACGTATTTTTAATGTGTGACATTTGTTTTAGAGTAAATTAGAGCTTAGAGATAAATAACAAAGACTTTGTGAATTAATACAATCTTCTTACAGTAATAGAATCTTCTACAACTGACAACTTCTTCTGGCTTTCGCTGGTACAGTTTCAACTGTAAAATAATTGTGAGATTGTTATTTATTAATAATCGAGAAGAAAGAGATGCGTTGACTACACTGCTGCTGTGTCTATGTGCATGTGTGTTCTATGTGAACTGTATAGAACGCATATGAGTTTAATTGAATCTGCGCATGTGTGTTCTACTGGTATGTGGACTGTATAGAATGCATATACGTTTCATTGAATGTGTGCGCATGGGCGGTACAGGTATTGCCAATTGAATGGAACACATACATTACCTTAATTATTCATTATCGCTGGATGTGTTTTCTACTCGAACAAGTTGTCGCTGTTGACCGGCCTGACGAATCTGTAAAAAAAAAAAAAAAAGTTTAAACAATGACACAAAATAAATTACTGTATTAAAAACTGTGTGTACTGTAATACTTTTTTTAATTATCAGTTTCATTCACTGATTAGTCCGGACCCCAGTCATCTGATGCCGTAATAGTTCACTGATTGTATCTTGCACGGTCTTGAGTTCTGCAGTAGTGCATTAACGGTATGCTGATATCTGTGACAACCCCAGGTGAATTTGCACTACAGTCTTTCCCCCCGTGGAATTCCCCCACTCAGACCTCATCGTTTGTGAAGCCAATAAAAAAGTTATTTATCCCTCGGGAGGGCCATGCTAGAGATGCAAGAAATACGCAATATGCTGCAGTGCCCTCAGGGAGAAATGACTTCCTTACAGCCAGGAGATGCTTTTTACCATCCATATTTTGCAGCAACAGGAGACTAGAAGCCATGCTGCATCGCTCTGTGCTGTCTCCATGTCCTGGAGCTGCACTGTCGGATTCGGGTGCCCCCAGTAACCTTCTGGATGAACGTTACATACAGGAGCACCGAACTCATATCAGCACAAAACCCATTTTAAAGCTCTCTGAGAAACCCCTTTCTTTTTCTTGGGGAACCCAAGATGAAATTGCTGATTCTAAGGTTCCTGCTTCCCGTTCACCTTTACTGATTTCCCTATAATACCGTATTTGATACACTTGTAATGGGTATTCCCCCACCCAATCGCATATAGAGTGCATGTGAGGGGGAACCTATGTGTTACCAGGTGTGGTGCAATATACCTGTCAGGCTCACAGGAGGTCTGAGCCTCCGCTAGTGAGAGCCTGGGGTGACTCCTCTGGAACGATCTTCCTTACAGCGCCTCCACCTGTGCAGGATTCTAAGAGTGTAGAATGTACCCCACACAGGACCCACATATATTAACCACATACACCAAAGGTATATATAACACAGGTTTACTATTTGCAGATAATAACATCACACAATACACATGCATCAGCCATATGACATCAACAGTGCATAACATCAGTGTCCCCCTGTAACACCACTAAGCACAACTATCCACACACCTCGCAGGGCCTTACCCCACACTGTATTCCCAAAGTCCTTGTACCCAAAAGTCCCAAGAGTCCCGCAACCCCACCCACGTGTGGGACAGCGCTGCCCACTAAGATGAAATGTATAGGTGGTGCACTTGGTGACTTGGATAATACCTGCCCGGCTCTCCTGCAACAGGGTACTGCAGAACTGTGGAAGAGGACCTGTCTGTGTCCAGCGCCGAAGCCTCAGCGATGGAGTTCTCCTTCTGAGCAAGGTCACCGCTCAGACAGTCTCTGTCTCTGCTCTGCAGAGAATGATTCACAGCAACACTGACCCTTCTTGTCAGAGCACACAGCACTGCAGCTGTTTCACTGACTAAACTGACTGCTAACAGGGCAAAGTCCCTACCTAAGGGGCCTTCCCTAAAGCAGTCACAAACTGAAGGGGAGTGGGGTCTAGCTGGGGCCTAAGGGGGGGTTTCTGGCCTAGTGCAAGGGGCCACTTGCTCCCTGCACCTACACACCCTTCCCCTACTTTATCCCAGCACCAATTGACTCACAGCACATTGCCCATACAATGTATCCACTCTCTGCAGGGGAAACTGTAGACACTATTGGCTGCCTGCAATCACCTGACTCACCTGCCTCTAAGCCTGCTGGGATTTGTAGTCCCCTCTGGGGCTTTTCCCTATGAGGACCGCATGGGCGCCTCTCTAATGGCCGCCTACCTCTATCTGCGCCTGCGCTAGACTAATGGACGCCACACCACTTTCCTGAGCATGCGCAACATCTAGGGGGCCTTCCTGCCCGCCTACACTTTCCTGCGTTAGGAGTAATGGCCGCCACGACTGCAAATGCGCACCGCGCATGCGCGACCGCGCACAAGATGGCGGCGCCCTATCACTGATGTCGCCGGGAGCCGCGATCGCCCCTGCAACTGCCTGACACACCGCAGGGGTACCGCTACTCTGCGCAGGTGAGGGGGGCCAGGGGGGACCCTGCTACACTCTCCCCCTGGTGAATTCCCCAACGGCCTCGCTTGGGACAGTGTCACATTACAGAAAGTTACACAATAAAAATGCATTGCATGAATTGTACAACTTAACATATTGACTTTAACATCCCTGGTACATGACATATCACACACAGTAATACCCGAAGCCAGCTGAAAAATAGCTGTTTGCTGAGACCAATTGTGGGTGCCCCTAACTGATTGTGTGGGGGTACCTCACTTTGACTTTTGTGAGCCTCCGCAAACTCATGACCAGGTGCAACAGTCACTGGTTCCATACTACTTCCTCCCCCTGGTGGAAGGAATGGTCTTGGCCAGGCCTTTACCCGGCCATCTGCGGCATGGATGCGGTAGGCCAGGAGCTCTTGACCTTTTCCTCGGCCCACCACATGGCGAATGAAACGCTCCATGTCACGCTTAGAGGAGGCGAATTTCACTGGATCACTCACAACACAGTCCTTATCCCTAAGCACTTGGAGGCTTCCACTGGGAAGCGAGCAATTAGCAATGTCTCTGTACTCAAAGTCTCTGTTACATCCTGCAGGGGGTAAAGGGTTGATACCTTACCACTGCATTGGTTCACGGTGTCCAGCAGGTCATCAGGAACGCTGACTGTTACCACCTCGGCTGTCTTGGGACATTTCCCCGGCACTTCTGGGGCAGTCCACTCACTTTCTGGAAACTCGGAGCGTTGGATCCCAGTTCTAGGACCATTTGGGAGGGAGCGCACGGGCTCACACTCAGTTCAGTTATGGTAGTGGTTATGGTGTCACACGGGCCCACCGTCAGGTCATGAGCCTTAATTGGGGCCTTTTCCACGGCCGCCTCCATCGGAGCCTGTGGGGAGTAAGGAGGTTCCTCACCACTCCGCTGGCTTGCAATGGGTTCCTCTTCCTCCGATCCCGTCTCCGGATGTCCCCCGACACACTGGGAGTCGCCACAGCCGTGGGACTCTTCCGCGGCTCCAGCCGCACCAGTGCTTGCTGCCGAGGGATGTCGATGTGCAGCGGGACCAAGACACAGGTAAGCCGCTCTGCCTCTGCCGTACCACTGTAGTGGCCCGCCGATAGGCGCATCACCACTGATGGTTGATCAGTGTCAGTGATAGAAGGGAGAATAGACACTTCCAGAGGGGAACAGCATCACGTATAGCGTTTATTCTGAATATGGTGGCACTAGGATTGGGAATCGCTATCAACATCACGTGGATCACGTTAGTTGCAGTTAAATCATCTTCTGCACATTATTATTATTATTATAATTATAATAATCCTTACTATAGTCGCTACTATTGAGAGATTATGCCTGTTTAATCCCTTACATGTACCTGCTATGAATAATTAACATGGAAATGTGTTGGTTAATAAAACAATTTTTTTTTAAACTGTGTGTTCACTGCGTGGAGAAGGGAAAGAATGTAAATGTGTTTCTAAATGTTCTATGATAACAGTGGGGATATATAGCTCTGTTACTGTACACCGTACGGTGTGTAATGCTGGGGTTCTCAACTCCAATCCTAAACCCCCCCCCAACTGCCCAGAGCAGGGAGAGAGCAGGGCTGTTGCTAGGGGGCAGGGCAGCTTCCTCCATCCTGATTGGCTGCATTACCCATCAGCAGCCAATCAGGAGGAGGTGTCAAGAGCCTGGGAGTGGGGCCACGGAGAGGAGGAAACAGCATGGAGGGGTGTGTATGTGTGTGTGTGTGTGTATCTCGAGTGCGTCACACCTGTCAATATTGTGTCCAGTATTTTTGGAAAGCCACCTGGCAACCCCAGGGATTCCATAGATGTTTATGGAATTGCTCATGCTAGAAATGAGTGAGACTGCCTTCCAGTGTATCTCATATTCCAAATGAGTGAGACCGGACAGGCCTGCTCTGTGTGAGTGTCTCAGTCACAACGTGTGTTTGTCTCAGTCACAACATGTGTGTGTGTGTCTCAGTCACAACATGTGTGTGTGAGTGTCTTAGTCACAACGTGTGTGTGTCTTAGTCACAACGTGTGTGTGTCTTAGTCACAACGTGTGTGTGTTTGTGTCTCAGTCACAAAATGTGTGTGTGTGTGTGTGTCTCAGTCACAACATGTGTGTGTGTGTCTCAGTCACAACGTGTGTGTGTCTGTGTGTGTGTCTCAGTCACAACATGTGTGTGTCTCAGTCACAACATTTGTGTGTGTGTCTCAGTCACAACTCAGACACACAGTGTGTGTGTGTGTGTGTCTCAGTCACAACATGTGTGTGTGTGTCTCAGTCACAACGTGTGTGTGTCTGTGTGTGTGTCTCAGTCACAACATGTGTGTGTCTCAGTCACAACATTTGTGTGTGTGTCTCAGTCATAACGTGTGTGTGTGTCTCAGTTACATGTGTGTGTTTGTGTCTCAGTCACAACGTGAGTGAGAGAGTGTACCCAGTGAGCATATTTACACTAGGTGCCTTACTGAGAGTTTTCACAAAATGTGTTGGCAAACCACATTCTTGGCAGCTTGTATCTCCCTTTTATATATTAGATATGGTTACAGCTAATGATAAGAGAAGTGCATAAAGACCCAGGACGTAGCAAGACTTCAGTCCAATAGGCCGAGCAAACTTATCACATGACATTGAGAAGGTCGTAAGTCGTAACAATGATTGTGGTGACAGGGAACCGCTCCTGGGACTGAAGAGAGAACTGCACAATAACATACACAGAGAGCATAGCAGGGGGTTGTGTAGACATGTGACCGCTTGTGTTGGCTTGTGACGGTGCTCTTCTCCGATCAGGAAGTGGACCCACAGGGCTTAGGTACGGATGCAAATTAACCGACCAGAGCCCAGGGACAGAGTCCTGTTAGAGTAACTGTAGTCAGTAAGCAGGCAGGAGGTCAGGGCTGGCAGCAGTCGTGCAAAGTCCAGGCAACAGGCAAAGGGGCAGGGCAGGTGGCAGGCAGCGAGGTCGGGGTCACAGTCAGGGGTCAGCAACAGGGATTCCAAATGAACAGGCTAGCCACAGCAACAGGCTAGCTTCTGGAACAGGGAAGCATCAGGGATGGCTCACAAACAAGGAAGGCTCTGCAACAGGCTAGGCACAGCAACAGGAAAGGCTCACAAACAAGGAAGGCTCAGCTACTAGAGCCAAAGGTGGCCAGGAACACAGGGAAAACTATACAATGCTCAGGCAGGAGCTGGAAGTCACTGGCTGCTATTTAAGCCCTGGAACAGATGCAGCCAATATAGCAGGCTGCCAGTAGCCAAAATGTCCATAGCAGCCAGGTAAGGGCGGGTTCCAGCCAAAGCCCTTCCTCCCTGGTTTTAATCTCCCCCATCGCTCTTTTATATAGCAGGACTTGTTATGCACCAGTGAATTACATGTCTATTAAGACATTTCTCCCCCCCCCCCCCCTCGATTAGAGAGGTTATGAGAGCATTTGCAGGTAGTGTTACAGTAGGACTTGTAAAAAGGGGATACCTTGTCATGGTTACAGGCTTAAAAATACTTTGGCCAAAGAATTTGATTACATGACCCTTATGAGCAGAAAGACAGATACTTATTTCACTATATAATTTGCCATATATTTTGGGTAGTGCGCACGCCGTCGGGATGTCTATCTGTCGCCATATTGTCAGTGATAGCCTCGCAGCTACAGATCTTTCCTATGCCAGTGTATAGCACCCGCAACACCAGGACTGGCTGAGCCCATTGCACGCCTCGTAGTTAACCAGGGAATGAGGCTGGTCAGAAAACATTAAATAGATGGAAATGTAACCCATCTAGTGCCTGTGGGTCAGCAATGCAAGATCTGCAGAGCCAGAAGAGTTCACATATTTTTGCCCCCCCAACTCCCCCCACCCCTGGCATTGAATGGGTTAAATGACTTTCAAAACAGTTTTTGACCAAATGAAATGCTGTTTTACAGTAACAGTGTTCAGACCCCACATGTAAGTCAGGTGCATCACACCTCCAAACCACTTCCCTTCTTCTCACTACAGGCCCAAAAGACATCAAATACAGAAACCCTAATAGTACTTTCGCAGGCAATCAGATTGGTACTTGGGCAGCTTTGCGTGCGAGTAGAAAGCGTGGCTTGTGCATTATCTCAGGGAGGATATACTAGCAATGGCTTAATAAGATTCAGCGCTAGATCCAAACATCTGAATTTCAACCCCCTGGATGGAAGGACATGCTAACAGTAATAATATAGTGTTACCTATGATCCCTGTCCCATAGGGCTCCTGATGTAACTTTGGTGCCTGATGTACAGAGAGGCAGATTGACTTATGTAAGGCCACAAGGAGCTAACACCGGTGTAATGTATTTTGGGCACACAAGGTGTTAATGTTGGTAACAAATTGAAAGTACCTTGCGCAGAAGAAAGGTGAGGTGGCTTGTTTAGCCGTGTGTATTAACCCTGGTTACATATATGCAATTCATTATGCAAGAAGGATTGCCATAGAAAGTAAGATCAACCCTAAAAGTTCTTTAAGTACCTTAATAACAAACAAAAAAATCGGAAAAGAAAATATAGGACCTTTTTAGTGTGAGATGGGCAGGCAGATTATTGGAGATAAGGAAAAAGCAGAGGTATTAAACAAATTATGTGACTCTGTGTTTACCAGGGAAGAATCAATTTAATTGTAGTGCCGCAGGAGGAAGCCACAACCTCTATTTTAATGAACAATTGGTTAACTGAGAGAGAAGTTCATAGGCGGCTTGATAAAATGAAAGTAAATAAGGCACCTGGCCCCGATGGCATACATTCAAGAGTTCTTAAGGAGTTAGGTTCAGTAATAGCCAAACCATTACATTTAATATTCAAGGACTCCTTTTCCACAGGCTCAGTACCACAAGATTGGCGTAAAGCAGATGTGGTGTCTATATTTAAAAAGGGAGCTAAATCACAACTGGGGAATTACAGACCTGTAAGCCTGACTTGAATAGTGGGGGAACTACTTGAAGGTTTGATAAGGGATAATATTCGGGAATACTTAATGGAAAACAAAATTATTAGTAATAGTCAGCATGGATTTATGAAGGATAGATCATGCCAAACTAACCTTATTTGTTTCTTTGAGGAGGTAAGTAGGAATTTAGACCAGGTAATGCAGTTGATCTACTTAGATTTTGCAAAGGCTTTTGATACGGTTTCACACGAGAGGTTGGTGTACAAAATAAAGCAAATTGGACTCAGTAAAAATATATGCACCTGGATTGAAAACTGGTTGAAGGACAGACAACAGAGGGCTATCAAAAATTGAACTTTTTCAGGTTGAGCTAAAGTCGTGAGTGGAGACCCTCAGGGATTGGTTCTGGGACTCCTGCTTTTTAACTTGTTTATTAATGACCATGAGGTTGGCATAGAGAGCAAAGTCTCCATCTTTTCTGATGATACTAAATTGTGTTAGGTAGTAGAATCAGAGCAGGATGTAATTTCTCTCCAGAAGGACTTGGAGAGACTGGAAACTTGGGCAGGTAAATGGCAGATGAGGTTTAATACAGATAAATGTAAGGTTATGCATTTGGGAAGCAAGAATAAACAGGCGACACACATTAAATGGGGATAAATTAGGGGAATCCTTGATGGAGAAGGATTTAGGAGTGCGTGTAGACAGCAGGCATAGCAATAGTGCCCAAAGTCATGCAGTAGCTGCAAAGGCAAACATGATTTTATCTTTCATTAAACGGTCAATGGATGGAAGGGAAGTAAACATAATTATGCCCCATTACAAAACATTAGTAAGACCACACCTTGAATATGGAGAACAGTTTTGGGCACCACTCCTTAGAAAATACATTATGGAACTGGAGAGAGTGAAGAGAAGAGCCACCAAATTAATAAAGGGGATGGACAATCTGATTTATGAGGAGAGGCTAGCTAAATTAGATTTATTTACATTAGAAAAGAAGCGTCTAAGAGGGGATATGATAACTATATAGAAATATATTTGGGGACAGTACAAGGAGCTTTCAAAAAGACTATTCATCCCACTGGCAGTACAAAGGACTCGGGCCATCCCTTAAGGTTGGAGGAATGGGATTTCACCAGCAACAAAGGAAAGGGTTCTTTACAGTAAGGGCAGTTAAAATGTGGAATTCATTACCCATAGAGACTGTGATGGCAGACACAATAGATTTGACCAAAAAAGGTTGGACAACTTGTTAGATGGGAAAGGTATACAGGGATATACCAAATAAGTAAACATGGGAAGGATGTTGATCCAGGGATTAATCCGATTGCCAATTCTTGGAGTCAGGAAGGAATTTATTTTCCCCTTATGAGATATCATTGGATGATATGTCACTGGGGTTTTTGTTTGCGTTCCTCTGGATCAATATACTGTATTGAGTATGTTAGGTATGGATATAGGATAAAGTATCTGTCATCTAAATTTAGCATAGGGTGAACTTGATGGATGCATGTCTTTTTTCAACCTCATCTCATCTACTATGTAACTATGTAACCCAGAATCCCTTGCTGCAGTGGGAGCACTGTATGCTGGGTGATGATGGGGAAAGGCAGGGGTGCAGACCTGTCTGAGACGTGTGAATGGGCTCACAAATGAAAATTTTATTTCCTACCTATAGGACTTTATAACTTTGTCTGAACATCCATCAGACAGAGCAGAATTAGCTCTATATGCTGTGCGCTGTATATCAGAAGTTATGGAAATCTCAAGAATTTCAAACCCATCCAGTGTTTGCTTTGATTCTTTCCTCTATTAACAGCAGGCTCAGATTGTACTAACTGTGCTAGAGAAATAGCGACTAAACATTGAGCACAATAGGGAATGGAGTCACATTGTATGTTGGGTCACATTCTGAAGAGAATCTCCCTAGCATCGTCTGATGTTTATACTATCACTTTATTCTGCATGACTAGAGAACTGGGTACAGTTGCCCTCTAGTTATTATATAGATTAAGATGATATATTCCCAGCACAATTGATTTATGCTGATATTGACACATTTTATTAGTGAGCTCTTACATTTATGAACTAGGTCAAAAGAGTGACTGAATGCATAAATACATCGCTAAGAAATTGGATTTTCTTGTGGGAGGGGGAGAGAGGGGAGAAAGAGGACAGGAGGGAGTGGGGGGAAGGGAGAGAGAGAGGATGTAGAAGAGTGAGATAGAGGGACAATGTGGGAGAAAGAGGGGGGGGCAAGAGTGAAAGACGGGGAGAATGAGAGTGAACGGGAAGATTGAAGGAGGGTCGGAGTGAGAGGGGGAAAGAAATACATGGGGAGAAGGAGTGGAAGATAGGGAAGGGGGGATACATGGAGGGAAAGAGTTAGGATGTGTGTGAGAGGGGGTGCTCACAGGGCTGCCAACACTGGTCAGGGAATACTGTAGTCGTGGGCCCCAGGAAAGCCATCAGCGGCCCTGCTGTATGGCATAGATATTTGATTACTGTGCATACTAAGGAATTGAGCATATAGGTCAAATAAAGATCAGGCATTCATTAATTGCCTCTCCCCAGCCCAACTTTACCACATTACTATGTGTGGAAACTAGGGGAGACAGTTGGTTTTCCATATTTATACACAAGACCATTGATCTCTTCCCAGCACTATAGCTAATGAATATCATATAGCAAATAACAGAAAATCAAACTCTATGATCCTTGGCAGCAACGCACTCTTTCTTTCTCACTCCAGCCCCACACAGCAGGAGTGAGAAGAGAGAGTGCATTTCTGCCAAGGATCATAGAGTTTGATTTTCTGTTATTTGCTGTTCACTGGATTGGAACTCTGGCTGGTTCTGGACTCTGGCTAATTTGAGCTGTTGCTCTGTTTTGCTGTATATCATATTATCTATGACTGTGGGATTCAGCTGGCAGACTATTGCTTGGGGAAAGAGGGATAAGGGAAGTACCTTATGGTCCTTATGGACCAGAGGGAACGGGCCTGAAGAAGGGGTATTCACCTCGAAACATTGCCCCCCAATTTACCCACCCCCAGTGTGTTTGTTTTCCCCACACCTTGTTTTTTTTTTGTCTTTCTCACTCCCTTACCCTGTGTTCTTTCCCTATACCATGTATACCCTGTCATTGTCCACTGTGAGACCTCTCTCCAAGTTATTGTTATCTTGTGTATACATATAAAAAAAATCATTTTTGGCTTCCAATTTTTTGGTAAAGTCAGTGAGTGCTGGATCATTGGTTTATATTTCATAAAAATATATGTTAGGATAAAGTAATGATAATCTGTATTAATTGTGGCCCCTCAGAATTGTAACATTGCCACTATAAACTCCTGCCCACGACCACACCTGGGTATAAGTACGCCCGGGGAACGTGCGCCCTCTGCCCCAGTTACAGTATGTATTGTGCTTGGGGGAACGGAGGTTACTGAAGGACAGGGGAAGGTTCTGTAATCTCTGTGTCCTTGTTTTATCACAGCTCTGAGATCGGATCTGAATGAAAGACGTAAAGGTGCCGGGAGTGAGGGGTGTGTGATGCACACGTTGGTTCTGGGTGGGTAGGGGTGTCGCGCTTTAAAAGGCACCCACAAGAGCCAGCCAAGATTTCTTGGCACTATCTCCTGGACTTCAAGGAAACAACATGGGGAAGACGGTGAGTCTCTCTCAGCAATATTATGTGAGGGATATATCTTCATATAATAGCAACTACTGAATGGAGATGCAGTGCGGTATTATACCAAACTGTTTATATTCTATTTCATAGGGAGAAGGAGTGGCTCAGGGAGTAAAAACACTGAGAGTAAACAGCGACACTGAGTTAGAATGAGTGGGTACTGGTTCGATTCCTGGTGTCACTTTATCTCCCTGTGCCCCAGGCACCAAAAACATAGATTGTGAGCTTATCTGGACAGGGACTGTGTCCGTAAAAATTCCTAAGTGCTGCGTACCGCCCGCTATACTGTAACTATAATGAGTTTTGAGTCCCATTGGTAGAAAAGTGCTATACTGTACGAAACAAAGTGATTATAATGGTGCATCATTGCCCCAGTGGCAATCCTGTATGTCCTTTATGTATAGTTTGAAATTTGCAGATGTATATATGACAATCAAACTGCACCTAAGGCTACGCTTATAGCGACGCCAGGCTAAGGTCACTGGAAAAATCAAATAGAGATGACTTCCAGCGCTCACGACCAAGCCGTCGCTCTGTCTCGCCGTCGCGTCGTGCTTACTATAAGCGCACGCCTGGGTTATATAATCTTATGTCCAGGATAGTCCTAGTTTAGTGGTTGCCAAACTTTTACTCTGTTTGCTTCATGTCACACCTATTGCAGTCCTTCTGGCTGCCAAGGGGTTAAAATGATGCCACCCTGTATTTGTGCCTGTGTTGAAATTTTGTCCTAACCCATTTTTTAGCAGAGGGGCCAGCAAAGCATTACATAGCAACACTCCTGGTAGGCAAAGGGTTAACCCATGTTTTCTGCCCTTACCTACTTTTATCTCAAAACGTTTTGTAAAGACACTGGCCTTGGACATGGCAAAACCCAACTTGAGTTCCAATGTCACCTCTAATGACCCTTGACATCATTATAATAGACCAGATGTTTGTGAATGAGTTAATTTGTGTCTAACAGCTTTCAGTAGCTCTGGATTTGTTAGTATTTGGGAAAACACTATAGGAGTTTAGAAAAATTGTTCTTTAATGCAAAAATAGATCACAATATTATACACAGGTGATGCGAATGAATGATATGCAATAGATGTATTAATAACTGACCAAGAGTAGTAGATATAAAAGAAAACTCATCCGTCAGCAGATATAGTGTCCACATGTGACGTGTCATGGACAGATGATCTCCATAGAAATCAATACAGAAAACAAGCAAAGTGAGCAATACACATATTGTAACTAAGAGTAACAGAAATGCACTCAAATAAGAGAAGCAAAGTTTCAAGAAAACCCCTTCTTCAAGCCAGGAGTGTATACTTATACTCAGTTATAAGTAAAGCAGTACAAGAAACAAGTTGAGTCCAACCAAATAAGTTCGTTAGTAAATATTTATCAAAATACTGGAAAATGCCACTCTCTGCTTCATGGGAAAAAAAAGTCCTTAGCTCAGTACTCTGCTCAAGATAAAAGTCCTTAATTCAGTACTCTGCTCAAGGAAAAAGTCCTTAGTTCAGTACTCTGTTCAATGGAAAAAGTCCTTAGTTCAGTGCTCTGTTCAATGGAAAAAGTCCTTAGTTCAGTGCTCTGTTCAATGGAAAAAGTCCTTAGTTCAGTACTCTGCTCAAGGAAAATGTCCTTAGTTCAGTACTCTGCTCAAGGAAAATGTCCTTAGTTCAGTACTCTGCTCAAGGAAAATGTCCTTAGTTCAGTACTCTGCTCAAGGAAAATGTCCTTAGTTCAGTACTCTGCTCAAGGAAAATGTCCTTAGTTCAGTACTCTGCTCAAGGAAAAAGTCCTTAGTTCAGTCAAGGAAAATGTCCTTAGATCAGTACTCAGCTCAATGGCAACGTCCTTAGATCAGTACTCTGCTCAATGGAAATGTCCTTAGTTCAGTACTCAGCTCAATGGAAACGTCCTTAGTTCAGTACTCAGCTCAATCGCAACGTCCTTAGTTCAGTACTCAGCTCAATCGCAACGTCCTTAGTTCAGTACTCAGCTCAATGGCAACGTCCTTAGTTCAGTATTCAGCTCAATGGAAATTTCCTTAGTTCAGTACTCAGCTCAATGGAAACGCTCTTAGTTCAGTACTCAGCTCAATGGCAACGTCCTTAGTTCAGTACTCAGCTCAATGGAAATTTCCTTAGTTCAGTACTCAGCTCAATGGAAATGTCCTTTGTTAAGCACATAGATGCTTTTTTCAGCAGTGAGGGTATTAAAGCTGCAGTTCAAGAAATATCCTACGTGTGTTTTTTTTATTTAATAAATCAGTTCTGTACTATGAGAAAATACTTATAGCATTTAAAAAAAAATGTAAACACATTTTTAATGTATTCTAATTTAACAAGCATTTGTGTTTCTATAGAAACCATTTACGTTCTGAGACAGGCCCTGGCTCTTGAGCCCTGACCTCTCTCTAGCAGTGCACCAATTATATCTAGTAACTGCCTGGTCACATGATCTTCCCCACAGAACTTTGCATCGTGGGTAGTTTTGCAGCAATAACAGTGAATTAAATAACCCAGAGCAAAGCGATAAAGCACAGGAGAACGGATCGATCTGCAGCTTAGCTAATCACTTGTCAGCGTGCAGATTGTATTGATGCACATATTGAATGGAAAAAATAGCTATATATTTTTTTTAAAACGGCAGCTTGAACTGCAGCTTTAAGCAGTAAAACATTATAGCAAACGGCTTCCTGACATTATATAACCTGGGGTTTTTAATCAAGACGTACACAAAAGGGGAGGGGTTTGGGCTCCACGGTATCGTCAGTCATCACGTGTGTTTATTTTGGGTGCTTGTCTAGATTATCTTTTAAAGTTGTGCAAAGGTGTTTGAGTACAAATTACGACCAGTGACCTTGGAAGAAGCCACGAGACAAATAAAGCACACACAGGTGTCTTATATGGTAGTATAAAGAATAATAATGCTACACACCATAAGTAAATGAGATACTTGCTGTTACCGGTGCTCCTGGTCCCTGTCAGTGAAAAAACGCCAAGGTAAGCCAAAAAAGAGAGATGTACCAGGGCACTGCGGATTTGTAAATAGAATGAATGTATTACTTCATATACACAACGTTTCAACTACAAAACGTGGTCTTTCTCAAGTGAAGATCACGACACATACAGAACCCTGGCGTGTTGCATGAAACACAGGTCTCAGGAGTGTCATAACATGTTACACATACCAAGCCCTCGAGTGTAACTTCTTCCATTGAGTTCAATATAATTCTTTTTCTTTGATAAATATCATGCTGTTTTTCTTTCCTGGTTTTTAGCCCAGTTTTGCAGCCGCAAGACTTTATTATTTAGAACTCCTCCTACAGTGGCTCATACCACATACAGAACTCACAGGCATCTCAAGTTCCGTATGGCACGTTACCAAGATCACACAGAGCAGTGGTGCTCAACTCCAGACCTCCCAACAGATCAGGTTTTGAGGATATCCCTGCTTCAGCACAGGTGGTGCAGTCTTTGACTAAGCCACTGATTGAGCCACCTGTGCTGAAGCTGGGATATCCTTAAAACCTGACCTGTTGGGGGGTCTTGAGGACTGGAGGTGAGCATCGCTGACAGAGCACCCAGACATAACATGCTGTACGTGGTCTGTGTCTGTCACATAAGACTCCTGTGTCTCATTATTATTATTATTATTATTATTATTATTAACTCAACTCTGACTGAAGGACAAATGTCGTCTTGTCTGAATTTCATCGACTTCCTCATCTCCCCCCACCCTCCCCTTCTGTAGGATAACTATGAGCTGTACTCGGTGGAGATGGAGAGAGAGGACAACGGAGAGATGGATGTCAAAATCAAGAAGAAGAAGGGCAAAGGAGCCAAAAAGAAAGAGAAGCTGGAGAGCATGAAAAAGGAGATGGACATTGTGAGAGGAAATATAGATCAGTTTAATCCCTATATAAAGTCCCCAGCGCTAAAGTCCAAGATACCGTGATCTTTAAGGCAGTCTCTAGTCTTTAAGATGGTAGTTGGGCTCTGGTTTAGATGCTCCAGATGGGATAGATGTCCTTGATGTAGATGGATACACCGTCTGAAATAACAGATAAGCAGACACACCTGATTGCGCAGTGTGTTATAGCAATCAGAGCCCTATCTGAGATGTGAAAGAATCCTACTCACATAGTGAGCCCAACTACCATCTTAAAGACTAGAGACTGCCTTAAAGATCACGGTATCTTGGACTTTAGCGCTGGGGACTTTATATTTGTTTGTTCACTATTTTGTATCAGGTTTTGGAATTACCTGTTATTATTGTCACCTAGCTGCTTTTTTTTTTTTCTCTTTGTTTATCACAGCATTGTGCAAGTCATTTTATTTTGATGTTGCACGAGCACTTATCATTGTTTTAGCACAAATTGTTATCACTTAGTTTAGTGTAGGTTAGCGCTTTTGGAGGGGTTAATTTCATTGTTTTGCTCAGTTTAATCCCTATACAAGGAAACTATATAGTAGGAACCCTATATACAGTATATAGTAGGCTCCATTGAAAATCACGGAAGCTTACGATGAGCCGCTGTGTTTTAGAATGAACGAATAATGGGTGGAGTTTAAATCTCAGGTTTGTTCCCATGTTTGAGTCAAACTTTGGAACAAAATTTGGAGCCAGGACTTTTGAGTTCACCAATGGGGGGAAAACACTAACTTCTGTGAACAAGTTTGAAATTCAAAAATGTTTTGTCTGCTTATCTTGGGTTCATGCACTATATTGTTTTGTATTTCTGAATAGAAAGGCTGGTAGCTACTCCACACAGTAATATTTTATTAGATGACCCAGGTCATGGGGTCACGCAGAGCAGAACCGCTGCTTCTGTATCACCAGGGACCAGCTGGTTTAAGAGATTTACTCTTGGGAAATCCCCACAGAAGCCAATCAGTGAGGGGAAGGCTAATTATATATGATCCGAACCAGCCAATCAGGTCATTTTCAGACAAAATTCCTCATTGATTTCAATAGGGAATTTCCGCTAAAAAACGCCCGAACAGCGACTTCGTCACATATAGAATCAGTCCCCAAGTTTTATGGTGTGTTTGTCAGGGCCGCCAACAGGGGGGTGAGAGCCGGGACAAGTGTCCCGGGCCCGGGGGCTGCGGGGATCCTGGCGGCTGGACAAAGCAGTTGGGCCCGACCTGAAGAGAGGGAATAATAGAGAAGGGGGCTCACGAGGTGGGAAATGGGGAGGCTCTCAAGATCGCCAACACGGGGTGGGGGGAGCCCCAGTCGTAACTATAGTCCTGGGCCCCGGGAAATCTGTCGGGGGCCCTGTGTGTTGTCTACTAAAAAAATTAAAAAGCGCCCCAAAGTAGTTGGCTACTAAAGAAGCATTAAGTGTACAGTATATCCGCTTTATTGGCAGACCAGTCTGGCAGCAATGTAGGCAACTTTTATATAGTATATATGGCAGCAGCACATTTGGCAGTGAAAAGGTTAACAAATATTTGACACTTATACTTGTCTCATTTAATTTATTTCTTTTAAATATTAATCGCCTATATTTTTCCCCATACCTCCGTGACTTAAGAGTGATTTATTTAGAAATGCAATACAAAAAAACGTGACTATTTCTATATCAAATCCTGAGCCTGTAGTCCAGTCCTAGGTATCCAGGCCTCCGTTCCCCATACCAATACGCCACCGTTTTAAACTAGAATGCACTTGGATAAAAGTTAAAACAGGACTGGATCACTACCTGATAATGACATGGCGTCAGTTTGGTATTACTGTATCACTGCCATTGTTTCCCTGTGATCCTAGGTGAGACTGTTCCTTTTCATATTCCAGAAGGTACAAGACAGCACAGCCACAGCCAGACAGTAGTTATTATAATATAAGGGTTTCAGAAATGAGTTAGTTACGGGATGTGTTTCCCCGTCACATGCTGAGTTGCAGACGCCGAGGTTCCAGGCGCGGTATTGTCTCTAGAAAGAATATATACACGATCGGTAAGATAATCAGTACAAACCAGGCTCGTTACAATGATAACACTTCTTTGTGTATGTTTCAGGATGACCACGAGCTGTCTGTGGAGGATCTGGAATTAAAGTATCAGACAAATATGACCAAAGTGAGTGCTCCCCGTCCCTCAGATAGAGAGATAGAGAGACTGGCACCCAACCTGATCTATGGAACCTGCACACTGGATACATCACATGGGCACTGCCCCCCCAGTCAGTGTTTAATGCCCTTCCAAGTGACATATAAGGCATTTGGGGGGATATTTCAGAAGTGGCCAATGGGCTGTATTGAGGCTTCTGGCGCTGGAAATTGTCTTGTGGAATTGCACCACTTAGCAAATATGGGCCTGTATTACAAAGATAGTCCACTAGAGACGTTATGGCTGGGACATGCGAATGCTTCAAAGGAAGACAGATACCAGAGGGAGGATATCTATCTGTTGTACCCAGCCTGCACCGTTTGCATTGGGTGACATTAGTCACAGCAATAACACAAAATATCACTGTATTACCAACAATACCATTTCCACTGGATATAATAGTAACATGAACACAATAGGTTTCTAATATATTCAATCTATATGGTACATTTGTATC
This sequence comes from Ascaphus truei, assembly GCF_040206685.1. NCBI lineage: Eukaryota > Metazoa > Chordata > Amphibia > Anura > Ascaphidae > Ascaphus > Ascaphus truei. The sequence continues at coordinate 120,265,742 of NC_134488.1, read as the reverse complement.
AATTGATTGTCTTCTATCTAACATTAATATCTATATATATCAGGACAAAAATGGTCAGCACATCTGGATACTTCAATATGTGGTTGATTTTACGGGATAAAACTGCATATTGAAGTATCCAGGCGTATTGACCATTTTTGTCCTTCTATATTTAGTTTTATGCCGTGCACCCTGGAATTCCCTTTTGTTAGAGTGCCTTAACTTCCTGAGTTTTGTATGTACTGTGTGCGTATATATATATATATATATGATCGTTCCCTCCTCCCATAGGGTCTTAAGAGCAGTTATGCTGGAGAGGTGCTACTCAGGGACGGTCCCAACGAATTGAAGCCCCCGAAAGGCACCCCTGAGTATGTGAAGTTTGCACGGCAGCTGGCGGGGGGGCTTCAGTGCCTTATGTGGGTCGCTGCAGTTATCTGCCTCATTGCTTTTGGGATCCAGATGGCCCAGAAAGATCTCACCAGCGCTGACAATGTGAGTATAGTGTTTCCCTTCTGTCATACAGTATTACCCCCAACAACAAATCTTGCCTCCTCCCCCACACTGTGTATCACATTCATTTCCTAACGCACGGTCCAGGGATAAAATTATCTCTTTATTAACCGGAACGGGTGATCTGAGTTTTACCCCTTGTTCCGGAGATATGGACCTCTTTGCAGAATAAAATTGGGTTATGCCCAGGCTACTTATTCATTGGCTCATATGAACTTAGATTGTAAGCTCTCTGGTGCAGCAGTGGTTTCGTTTCCTGTTGTCTGATGTTATGTTTGCTGCACTTATTGTATTATATTTACCTGTAAATTATTGTCTCTTTTGTGAAAATGCTGCGTACACTTTGGCCCTATACTGTATAAATAAAAATATACATACATACATACATACATATATACAGTATATATATATATATATACATACATACAGTATATATATATATATATATATATATATATATATATATATATATATAAGCATCTATTTATATGTTCCCATGAGACCATAGACCTAACCTAGTCTCCTCTCTGAATCTTCTGTTTTTGCCTTTCAGCTGTATTTAGCCATCACTCTCATCACTGTTGTGGTTGTCACTGGCGGCTTCGGTTATTACCAGGAATTCAAGAGTACGAACATCATAGCCAGCTTCAAGAACCTCGTCCCCCAGGTAAGGAAGAGAGAGAAGAACTATAGATTACCAACAGTGGTCAACATGGACTTTCTTTCACCCGTAGAAATCCACAATGCTGCAAGCCACATCTGTGCCACTGCTGCTCAAACTCTGATAAATGTACAGAAATCAGTCATTTGTGCTCTTACTGCGATGTGATTAGTATCCATCGGTTGAAGTGTGATTAGGGTTGCCAGGTGACTTCTCCAAAAATACTGGACACAATGGTGAAAGGTGTGATGCGCTCGAGTCACACACTCACACAACTCTCTCTGCTCCATGCTGTTTCCTTCTCTCCTTGCCCCCACCCCCAGGCTCCTGACACCTCCTCCTGATTGGCATTACCCAGCAGCAGCCAATCAGGATGTAGGAAGCTGCCCAGCCCCCTAGCAACAGCCCTGCTCTCTCCCTACTCAGAGAAATCCCGCAGCCCCGCCCCCCCCCCCCAAGCCAGTCAGGTCACTATGTCCAGAGAGGTCATACTGATTATACAGTACACATGTCCAGTATTACCTCTAATTTGTTATTGGACAGGGTGTCCAAATACAAGACATTCCGGTTCAATACTGGACACCTGGCAGCCCAAGTACAACTTTCTTTTGGTTTTTGTTTTTATCGTTTACATTTTTTATTGCATTTTCCATAACAAAACCTACTACATTTCAACAAGACCACAGAAAAACAGTTGACAGTGATTACAGTATTCCTTTACATTTAACAGTGCACGAAACCAGTAAATAATATATTAAAATTACATATACTTTAGACAATGACAAACAAAAAATGAAATTACATTTTAAATCGATGCGTCAGTTCTATCTGCATTGCATAATTTAATTCCGTACCTCCCTCGCCCCCCCCCACCCCCTACTCACAGTTCCCTTTGTTATTTCTGAGCTACAGGTCCTAACCTTATCTAGGGATAACAGACATTAGATATTTTATTCTTTTCCCCACTCTTCACCTTCTGTGCCTCTCACGTACCAGACTTCTTAGTAAATACCACGACGTTTGGTCAAATGCCCGCATCACAACCTCTTTGTCCCTGTCTGGTAAAATTTCAATAAAGGGATCCCATTTTTTAAATAGTGTTTCCGTTTTTAGCTCTTTATTGGTTTCAGCTTCCATTTTATCTAACATGAATAATTGTGTTAAATATTTGTTTAACTTCTCCATGTTAGGGGGTATTTCCTTTATCCATTGTAACATTATGGTTTTTCTGGCGGACAATTATGTAATTTCTACGAATTTAGGTATTCTCACCCCGTTATTCATGATCTTCCAATCCTCCAAGTTGCCAAATATCAAAGAAACTGGTTCAAAAAAACTCCCTATTTTGATGGAACCAAATTGAATTTTGTTTTTCAGGTGTTTTTGCAAGATTAAATATTTAACAAATAGGCACTAAAGAATTAAACCAACAGGGACTTTGCTGCCTATGGGACATAGAAAATTGCGTATAGATTAAGAACAAAAAAATTGCCTATTCCAGCTGTTTTCTGATGGTCCATTAAACCCAGTAACATTTCTGCAGAACTGAAGATTTCTGGGGAGAGCACAGAACAAAACAGGGTTTTTATGTGGCTAGCAACCCAATATACACTGTGGTTATAAAAAGTAATGGTACTGTGTCTGATTGAAAGAAATTCTAACTCGTACTATTGCCTTTCTGCTAATATCAATTTGTGTACTAACTTCCAAATGATATATCTCCTCTATCTGTATGTGCATATTTAAACATGTCTTTTAAAATTGCCTTAAGAGCCGCATGCTCCATATAATTTACTCTGCGTGTTCCTGTCATTCCAGCAAGCCACCGTGGTGCGAGATGGGGAGAAGTTCCAGATTAACGCCAGCCAACTGGTAGTGGGAGACCTGGTGGAGATTAAAGGAGGAGACCGTGTGCCTGCTGATATAAGGATTGTAACATCCCAAGGATGCAAGGTAGCCCCCTGACCATGAAATGACCCAAACACACCGAGGTTAAACTCTACTGTGTGCCATGTCTTTATAACAGAGAACGAGGGATGATGGTATCCTATTCCCTACATATATTTCACAGCTGGGTGCCTAACATAGCTTTTATATCATGGGGATGAAGTGCTGAGGGTGAAGTTATACATTTCACAGTTGAGTTCAAAGACTTGGGCACTTTTATGCAGTCTTACTGTATGAGTCACCAAATAAGGGTGGTCCTGGTACCAGGATACAATGTTGGTGTCAAGCCAATAAAAAACTATTTCTGCCCAACATCTGTTTTTTTACAAACAGCATAAACAGATTTGAGTAGTGGGCACTGTTTCAACCATTGGATTGGGTTTGGGAAGGGGGAATGTTGGGGGTCTACTAATACATAAAAGTTACGTGTTAAGGGGTCTTTGATTCCTGATACCTCTGTCACATCCACTGTATCTCTTTCTTAGGTGGATAACTCATCTCTCACAGGGGAGTCTGAGCCCCAAACTCGCACCCCAGAATATACCCATGAGAGCCCCCTGGAGACTAGAAACATTGCCTTTTTCTCTACAATGTGTCTGGAAGGTGAGTAACAGGTTCTCAGCTACAGTAACAGTTCATTAAACTGTTATAGTGCTGATTGGGGCACCATCACCCCCATTCTTGGCCGACTTCCCTGTTTACCTAGTACTTATTTAGTACCCACAAAACCTGTGAGCCCACAGCTTTACAAAAATAATATATTTTTTACATAGAGCAGGAGGTGTAACACAGAATTTTATAGGCACAGTAGGACCCTGCCCCAAAGAGCTAGCAATCTTATTTTTGGTGCCTGACACAAGAGTTGGTTCTGGAATTCCAAACAAAGCACCTCTCTTTGTGATAATTTAGTAGCAAAATTGCACTGATACAAAGACTGAAGAGAGACATTAGGACTACATGGAAGTGCATTAGGACGAGCGGGTAATGTGTCTCTTAGTGTATTACAGGCTATGGAGTTGGTTTGTGTGTTGACTCCTCTCGACTCTCTAGGTGCTGCCACAGGATTTGTAATCAACACAGGAGACCGTACCATCATTGGACGCATTGCCACCCTGGCGTCAGGTGTGGGGAACGAGAAGACTCCTATTGCCATAGAAATTGAACACTTTGTGGACATCATCGCAGGACTTGCTGTCTTTTTTGGCTTCACCTTCTTTGTTGTGGCTATGGTGATCGGGTACCCTTTCCTCAGAGCTATGGTCTTTTTCATGGCTATTGTGGTAGCTTATGTCCCTGAGGGTCTGCTGGCCACTGTCACGGTGAGAACCTTCTTCCCACACATGAATATCTCCCTGGCTGCCTAGGTGTGACCTTCAACCCATACAGTATTATACACATGGGCATGAGATGCATGTTGGGTGGGTTTGAAGGAACACCTGTACCTAGCATTGTGCATGTATGGGCTGCTGTTGGTTTGGAAATTGGAAAAGGAGACGTTTACGTCTTTAACTATATTAGGAGAATTAATTCACATTTAGGCAGTCTGGGCTTTTAAATCTTCAACTCAAATGAAAAATATCTGAGCTGACTTAAGCTGTTCTTTTAATTTGAAGTCAGTTGGTTAATTCCCAAGACCTCTTAAAGTTTAAAATGAACCTTAGGTAACTCAGAGGTGCCCATACAATTCGCCAGTAAATACACATTTTTGTGTTGTGTCAAATTGTTTGAAATTGTGTCAAAATTAGTCTAAGCCTTGCATTTGATTAAACAGGGAAAAAAAACCTGATCTATAAATTGTTTTTTAAATATTGCATAATCTTAATTCTAGCATTAACCTAATACTGTATTTCTGTGGAAGTTTGTAAAAAGACCTACTAAGTAAAAAGCCCACTAAATGCCAACTGCATTCAGGAATGTTCCATTTTTGGTACAAATCAGGTTAAAAAAATTGTCAATCAAAGCAAGCACAGGTGTACCAGTCTTTACAGGTGTTTCATTTGCTATTATTTCCCTGCTCCCCTTCTCACCTCCTGCTTCTCTCTGCCCTGGCAGGTGTGTCTCTCTCTCACAGCAAAGCGTCTTGCGCGGAAGAACTGTGTTGTGAAGAACCTTGAGGCTGTGGAAACCTTGGGCTCAACATCTGTGATCTGCTCTGACAAGACGGGAACTCTGACCCAAAACAGAATGACTGTGTCCCACCTGTGGTTTGACAACCAAATCCATTCAGCTGACACCACTGAGGATCAATCAGGTGACCTCCCTTAATTAGATTTATGGATTTACATTATAGAATGCCGATCTACGGACGCCATCTGGATCCAGATGTTGTGAACAGAGCTCAGGTTTTTTAAATTAGATGGGATTATTTAAATACCTGAACTATCTGCAGGTTTACAAATCTCAAGTGCTAATTTAAAACCCTTGTCTTGCTGCAGATGTGTGGTTGCTTTAAACTCCCTTCTTCTGATGTTACAGGTCAAAGCTTTGACCAGACGTCAGACACATGGAGAGCTCTGAGTAAGGTGGTCACCCTCTGCAACAGAGCGTCCTTCAAAGGCGGGCAGGACGGGGTACCAGTGCCCAGGGTAAGCAACACGCTAGGAACATAGACAATGGTATGTTGAGATACCATGGCAATGACATGGGGCATCAGTAACATAGCCTTGATTTGTCTATGTCAGTAACACTAGGCACCGCTGCAGAAACACACCAGGAACATAATAGTAACATGATCTAAAAACAACCACATTCTTAATGTGAATATATCAGTTACATTGTTCATATATAACACAGGGACAGTTACAGTTGTGCAAATGTCTTCAGATTTATCTTCCTATAATTGTTAACGTTTTTTGAGGAATGATCGAAAAGAGACTTTAGGTGCAACATTGTCACCAGATTACTGCAACATTTAGAGACTTCTGCAAAACTGGCAGCATATAACAGGCCAAGTGACCCGATGCCATTAGTTTCTGTGTTGGGATTTGGCTAATTATTATGCAGTGTGCCATTTTTGTTACCTGATTTTCTAAATTCTGTGAAAAAAAATGGCACATCTCCAGTGTCAGTACGCACACACCAGTAACATAACACACATGAGAATTGTAATGTGAACATGGCAGTAACAGTCTTAATGGGAATACGCCAGTAAAGTGAGATACCAAATTGGAACATGCTAGTACCCCAGGGCCCCTGTTAAGCACTGACTGCTTTATTGGGAAGTGAGTAGTACACTGATCCCACAGCGTATCGTGATTGGTGATGCGTCAGAGACAGCGTTGCTGAAGTTCGCGGAGCTGACAGTGGGGAATGTGACGGAATACAGAGATCGCTTCAAGAAGGCGACGGAAGTACCGTTTAACTCCACCAACAAGTTCCAGGTGAGAGGATAGGACCACATACCCAGAATAAAAACGCTATCGTGTGTGTCCCTGTGTCTTTCTATTAATGGGGAGATCTGTCTACAAATGTAGTCTCCATTGCCCCTAGGGTTTCTCTGTAGGAGTATTATTGACATCATTACATTTAACACTTGTCCAGGATTATATTTACATGTCATAGAGGAAGAGTGGGCTGTTTTCCCAAAAATAAATTAACTTAAAAATGAAAAATCGACATAAAAGGAAGATCTGTAACAACGTTGGCAAAGGCCGGGAAATGCAGATTTATGGGCCTTTTGAGCAATATGTGTAAAATAGCAAATGTATAAATCATACGACTAATGGGTGCATTTCCCCTTATATAACACTGTCCCTAGTAGGCTCATACATTAGAAGTGTTTTGGATATGTTTTCTCAGGGCTTTGAAGAATAGAGAAAATGAGGGGTGTAACTAGGCACTCCTATAACTAATGGGTAGTAAAACTGCAAAGTGCAAACCAATACAAATAAAATATTATTACCCAAATACAAATAAACGTATTATAATACAAATACCTCAAAATGAATAGTGTGCTAAACTTTCACCAATTGAAAGTGCAAACCAATCATATAGAATAAGGGAGGTAAGAAATTAAGCAGTTCCCTTGAGTTGGACCGTCCTCTTGTCCCAAAGTAGCCGGTAGTCTTCCAGGTAAGGGGAAGGCTTGTTGAACACGTGGAAAATATGTAAATATAAAAATACAAATAATGTTGTAGCCAATAATAAAAGGGAACTATTTATCTAAAAGAATATGTTGGTCCCACTCACAAATTGCTTCTAGTTCAAATAGCATATCAGAGATCCACCTCTCTCTGATGGGAGCACTGCAATGGTCCCTCCTCTGAAGTGTATGTTTGTGTAATCCAGTAATAGCTCAAAAAAACAGAGAGAACTCACAATAGTGTAATGTATCCAAACTGAATATAAATTGCACAGATACAAATATTTCACTCACATTTCATTCTAATGTAATATTCGTTGGAGAGGACTCTTTATTGATCCTTGGCGCTCTGCCGGTCTCTGACTGCTCACTCCTTCGCATCCATGTACGTCACTTCCTGTGACGGCTCTAATCAGGGCGGAAGTAGCCTCTCTGGACACTCGGCAGCCAGTACTTGGATCTCAGGTCCTCCCAGGAAACAGATTCAACGCGTTTCGCTAGGCTTCATCAGGAATCATATTTCCTATTGCTTTAGTTCACTATTTATAGCTCATGTCTTGCACCAATCTTTCAATCAATTGTTACTTAGGAGATTTAATTATGCAGGAGGTACTGGCGATTTACATACTCAGCCGTTCAACACATAACAGCTAGTCACAAGTGAAGAAGGATGTGGGAAAGCAGCAGTGAATCAATCAGAATGAATAAATACAACAATAATACTGACTTAAATAGTCCTATGATACACATAATAAGCAAATAAATAATCTGTACATCACAAATTATATAATTTATTGTATAACTAATCCTAAAAACCTAACAACACTAAATGTAATTCTAAAAAATAGAAGGCAAACAGATATTCAATATTGTATCAAACCGTAAAGGTATTTCCATGTAATATAAATATTAAAATACAAAAAATGGATAATCATATTTTCAAGAGTACAAATACACCTATACAGTACATGCAAAGTTAACCATAAAAGTATCATCCCCGTGAAGTGACAGTGCATACCAAAAGATTATCAAAACAAAGGGAATTGAGTACATAAAACATATAAAAATAGATATCATAAATATTATATTAAAAATGCACCAATGTCTATGTCCACATTTAACCCCTTTGGTACTAAGGTCTGCATCTTGTGGATCCAAAAGGTTTCTCTTTTAGCTAAACTGTTAACTCTATCACCCCCTCCCCCCACCCCTCCAATGTCTGGATATATGTTCAGTGCCTTTAAAAGTTAAAAATGAGGTGTCCGAATTGTGATAAATACTAAAATGTTTAGAGACATTGAGAGATAAAATTCCTTTTTTAATATTCCCCAAGTGCTATAAAATACGCACTCTCAGTGGTCTGGACGTGCAACCTATATATTTGAGGCCGCAAGGGCACTCCAACAAATAGATTACAAATTCTGATTTACAATTGATGTATCCCTCAATATCAAATGACTCTCCAGTGGTTTTGGATGAGAAGTGTAATTTGTCCTTATCTTTATGTGCACAGGCTTGTCACATAATGCAGCCAAAAAAGCCATTTGGTTTATCAAGCCATGTGGGATTACTTACTATTTTCTTTTTAAAAGTAGTGGTGGCCAATCTACTTTTAAGATTTGAGACTTTTCTAAAACTTACATCGGGGTTCTCTGGTAGATGATCTTTAAGAATAGGGTAATTTTTTTAAATGTGCCAATGCTTGCACAATATATTTCAACTTTTTGGTGCCTCTCTATTATATTGTGTTAAAAAAGACATGTTAAAATTTCTGCTAGTAGTAACCATCTCACTTTTCTCTCTTATTAGATCTTTTCTTTGGATATTATCAGTCTTGTTAACAGCTCCCAATATTGTAGTGGGGCTATAATTCCTCTCTTTGATCAGAATCTCTGATTGTTGGCGGTATATATGCTCCTCTCTACAGTTCCTCTTAATTCTATGGAGTTGTCCATATGGAATGTTTTTTATCCAATTAGGATTATGACAACTTGATTCCATAATAAGATTATTACTATCTACCTTTTTAAAGAAAGTTCTGCTTTTCAATTTTCTGCTCTCTACATAAATGACAAGGTCAAGAAACTCCAATTCAATTTTGCTTTTTTCGTTGTAAATTTTAAATTGAGGTGATTGTCTTCCATATATACAAAAAATGCTTCCATTTCCTCTGTAGTCCCTCGCCAAATGAACAAAATATCGTCAATAAACCTCCGCCATGTGACCAGGTTCGCACCGAATTCATGGTTAGACCAAATACTGTCTTCTTCCCATGTGCCCATGAACATGTTGGCATAACTCGGTGCGAACCTGGGACCCATGGCAGTACCACATTTTTGCAAATAAAATCTATAATTGAACCAGAAAGAGTTATTTTCTAAAATAAACATAATGGATTCAATGAGGAACTGTATCTGGTCTTCTTTAAAATCTCCAACAGTTCTCAACATTCTCTCTATGGCTTCCACCCCATCTCTATGTGTAATAGATGTGTCGAGGGACGTCGCATCTGCCGTTATTAATATGAAATCATCTTGCCATTTAATATTTTCTAAAATCCTGATAATATCCGTAGTATCTTTATCATATGATATAAGAGTGGTCACATATTTATTTAAAAAACAATCAATATAGTGAGACAGGTTGCTAGTTAGTGACTCAATACCCGATATAATCGGTCTCCCCGGTGGGTTGATAATGTCTTTATGAATTTTAGGGAAAAAGTAAAAGCGAGGCAATTTCATTTTCTCCCTACATAAAAATGTAAATTCATCTTCATTTAGAATCCCCACATCTTTTCCCTTTAATAATAATATTTTTAATTCTACAAAGAATCTCTGAACCTTTGAAGAATAGGGTTGTTACATGTTTTGTGATGTTAATCATAAACGTATATGTCGGTTCAGAATTTTCTAACACTTATAATATTGATGCTTCTCTTCCCAGCTATCCATCCATGAGCTGCAGGATCCCCTGGACCTCCGTTACCTGCTGGTGATGAAGGGAGCCCCAGAACGCATCCTTGAACGATGCTCCAGTATCATGATAAAGGGGCAGGAACTGCCATTGGACGAGCAGTGGAAGGAGGCTTTCCAGACGGCATATATGGACCTAGGAGGCTTGGGAGAGAGAGTGCTGGGTAAGGAGAGAGATATGATAGGAGCCGCAGATACAGAAAGATATATGTTCAATATACAGAGGCATGGAGACCGAAACCTTAACAATGCAAGTCGAAAATATACATTAGAGCATGGATGCTCAACTCCAGTCCTAAAGCCTCTGCTCCAACAGGTCAGGTTTTCAGAATAGCACAGCTTCATCATAGGTGGCTCAATTGGTCCCTGTTTCGGAATAGGTGGCTCAGTCGGTCCCTGTTTCAGGACTGATTGAGCCACCTATTCTGCAGCTGGGATATCCTTAAAACCTGACCAGCTGGTGTAAAAATAGACATCCGGAGAAGAGAATCACTGCTGTTAAAGTAGCGTGGTAAACACTGAGAGAGGTACATTAGGAGTATGAGTGAAATGTAGTGAGTAGCAAAGAGGGTCAGTAAGTGGGGTTAGCGAGATTGTGGTCTAGTTAATGTTCTCTGTGCTATTAAAATGCTTCCTGAAGGGCTAGCGGTACCTTGCTTGTTGTCTTATTACAAATTGTGCAATGGCACACCAACGTTGATTCGAAAAGATGGGTCGCTCTAGTAAAAGACCTATGCTCCCCTTTAGAGCTGGAACATCTAATTTGGCTTCCCAAAAAGGTGCGGTTAGGCACCAAAATGCCGCTATCCTCAATGACCAACTCGCTCTCAGTATGGGAGGCCACCAGGCTCAAATGCAAATTGACCCACAAATCTTCAGGTATGACCCCTCTGTGGGGTAATCCAATGTTTGCTCCGGGCCAGAACAACGTGGACTTCACTATCTGGAAACACAAAGTTATTAATAGGCTAGTAGATCTGGAGGGTAGGCGAGGCATACAAACATTTGATCTACTTAAATAAAGCAAAAACATCCCCAATGCCGAGTTTTTAGATACCTCCAGATCAGAGCATTTTATCAGGCAATTCAGCCACACACCCAATTAACGAATTTCGAAAAGCTCTGTCGATCAGGGACATCCACTAAGGGACTCACATCGCAGATGTACAAAGAGGTAACCGGTTCTAGCGCGACAGTGACGGAAAAAACAGGATATATGACTAAATGGGAGTCTGATTTGGGGGAGGCAAAATTAGCTAAATTTCTGCCCAGTTACTCCCCATTGTGTCCAAGATAATGCGGACAGCATGCAGACCTGTTGCACATGTTGTGGTCTTGCCCCAAGATTGCCCCGGTCTGGGACTCGATTAAAGATTGGCTGAATAAGATCCTAGACACACACATCCCACTAGACCCGTGGCTGTTCCTCCTCAACAGGCCACAACAAGGTCTCTCCAAAGGTGAAAATAAATTAGTGGCGCATTTTGCGATGGCGGTATGAGAGGAGATCGCAGCACGGTGGAAACAAAATGAAATCCCACTAATTGCTAAGATTCGGAATAGGATTTGGTCGGTTTGCCAAATGGAAAAATTGACGAGCTTGGTCAATGACACTGGTACAAATTTTTTAAAAGTCTGGCTGCCATGGTTGGCCCAGACAGACATACCAGAGGTAGAAAGGGCCACGATATGGCATTAATAGAGGAAAGTGCGTTCTCACTTGACGACACTACGCTGGGACGAAACGGACTATTTGGACAGACTAGAGACCCCTAGACAGAGATAGATAGACTTTACAGCAGGTCAAGGGTGACTTGAGGAGAGCACTCGGTTTCCCCGGACGCAGAGAGCCAGTAGGCGCAAAGCAATAAGCGGAACCATGGCAGGAGGACCCCTTCCCCCCCTACAACACCCTTTTCCCCCTCTTTTTCCCTGGGGGCTGTGTTGTATGTATGTCTGTCTGTTTGCCCCGTATGTCTGTATTTGTAAGTACCTATATGTGGTTGATTTTTACCAACTGGAGGTGGTTCCTTTGTTACAACTGTATGCCATGTCTGTAAACCATGTACGTTCTTAATAAAATGTAAGTTGTAAAAAAAAAAATGCTTCATGAAAGAGGTGGGTGGGAGCAGTGCCGCCGACAGGGGGGGAGAGCTGGGGCAGTTGTCCCAGGCCCGGAGGCTGCGGGGGGCCCGGCTGGCACTGACAGTTGGACCTGACCTCTTGCCGGGCCCCAGCTTTCCCGGCGTCGCTCCGTGTCTGACTGCCGGGTCCCAGATTTGCTCCCCTGCTGCAGCAGGCGCCTCTCTCCGCTGTTGTTGTGGCCTCCCGTGCAGGCCAGAGTGTAGTGGAGACATTTGAGGAAGAAAGAAGACAGTGTAGAGCAGGAGTGGCCAAGTCCAGTCCTCAAGGGCCACCAACAGGTCAGGATTTAAGGATATCCCTGCTTCAGCACAGGTGGCTGTTGTTGACTGAGCCACTGATTGAGCCACCTGTGCTGATGCAGGGATATCCCTAAAACCTGGCCTGTTGGTGGCCCTTGAGGACTGGAGTTGGCCACACTGGGTGTAGAGAGATGACTGTTAACTGTTTTTAGATGCTAGCCAGGCACCAGGGCTCCTGTAAAGAAACATACATATGAAAAACATGGCAACTCCTAACTACCTCCTATCATTGCCCTGGACCCTACCTCTATATTGAGCATAAAGCGCGTTTCACTGTAGCTTCTCGATATAACACGTACAATCTTGCAGGGATCCCATATCCATGTGCCTATCATTTAAGCTCTCATTATGTCTGCTTCATTCCAGATGTGTGGGTGTAACCAAGTCAGACATAAAATGCAATGAGCCAAGAGAAAATTCAGATGGTGTTCGGGTACTGCATATATGGCTGCTTGTCTGGCTACACAGCCATGCTTCCCGATGTATACACAGGTGTGTATACATCGGGAAGCATGGCTGTGTTGCCAGACAACGCCAGCTGAATTTTCTTTTGGCTCATTGCATTTTATGTCTGACTTGGTTACACCCACACATCTGGAATGAAGCAGACATACAGTAATGAGAGCTTAAATGATAGGCACATGGATATGGGATCCCTGCAAGATTGTACGTGTTATATCGAGAAGCTACAGTGAAACGCGCTTTATGCTCAATATAGAGTGGGGGTCCAGGGCAATGATAGGAGGTAGTTAGGAGTTGCCATGTTTTTCATATGTATCTACCGTATTAGAGGGCAGGTAGTAATAGGACGGGGGACTTATAAAGAAATAGCCCATGTTGTAGTGGGAAAAGAGAAACTTAATGGGGAAAAAGCAGATAGTGTGTCTTATTGCCCTGTGCATCGCAGGTTTCTGCCACCTGTACCTGAATGAGAAGGAGTACCCCCGTGGTTACAGATTTGACACGGAGGAGATGAATTTCCCAACCAGTGGCTTGTGCTTTGCTGGATTAATCTCCATGATTGACCCTCCCCGTGCGACTGTGCCCGATGCCGTCATGAAATGTAGGACTGCAGGAATCCGGGTAAGTAAGGGGGCACACGCTGTACCCTGAGAAACAAACACAATGCTGTAATCTGCAGGACTCTGAGAGTCCAATATCAATACACTCTATATCCCACAATACAACCTTAACTAAGTATCACGTGTACATGCTGTGTACCCACGACTGTTATTGTGGGGAGACTCAGAGGAACAGAGTTTCTGCACCATTTATTTGAGTTACCTTCTCACACATTGTCTTTAGGGATCAACAGGACACTCCATATAGAGTAGTTGCATATTAGGTTGAAAAAAGACATACGTCCATCAAGTTCAACCTATGCTAATTTAGACAACAGATACTTTGTCCTATATTTGTATTTGCAGTATATTGTAGTAATTCTGAAATGATTAGGAATGGGGGCTGGGATACTAACTCGGAGTAGATGCAGGCTTTTTCTATCAGATTTCTTTATTTGAAGCTGAGTATCGCACAGATGCTCTCTCCGGTTCTGTCTTGCCGTCCATGCGGCTCCCACGGGGGAACTCCTAGCCCCGCCCCCCCCCCCCACACACACACACACCCGCATCATGTGCGTGCCCCACCCGTCTTTTTACCAGCATTAGCGGGTGAACGCGCGCCGCAGAGGGACACAGCTGGCAGGCGGCACAAGTCGCGTCCCTGGCAAGTGGATTTCAACCGGAGAATGCACCTGTACTTTAGACATAGAACATGTTTTCTTTGCTTAGGCCTCTGCCACTTTTTTCACTCTATAAAACACCTGTCTGTACCTATGGGAACCCCTTGGCTAACACGCTCTGTGCTATGTACACCATGTTGTTACGTTGCCATATACAATGACAATCCCTGTGAGTCACCGATAAACAGGCTCATTACCCAGTGACGATTTAACTTGTCGATGATAATGTACAGAGAGCTTTCATTTGAGTTCATTACTACACTGAAGGGCTTTGTGTGGAAGTTTCTAAGCGAGAACTGACGACACATACAGACTTACTGTTTTCAGCACTGCACAAAACCAAGTGTAAATCCCCGGCATTTATTTGCAATTTGCGGCACACTTACGGCACCGTGATAACTGCTGAGTATCATAGGCGAAGATATTAAGTGCGCCGTCTGCCGGACACACACACTGCATTGCAATGACATAAATAACCACACAAATCATTCTGCCGGCTGACCGTAGCCAAGCCCGGTGAACATACTGCCCGCGCGGCTGTGATCTCGCACCTTGTCACGGGGACAGTAAATCTTGCTACATCTGTAGACATTGACATGGAATTGAACCAGTAGCGGTGTGTGTTACGAGTCAGGGCATAATGAAAGTGGTTTGTCTGTTGCTCAGGTGATCATGGTTACTGGCGATCACCCCATCACCGCCAAGGCCATCGCAGCGAGTGTGGGAATCATCTCCGAGGGCAGTGAGACGGTGGAGGATATCGCTGCACGTCGGCGCATTCCGGTGGAACAAGTGAACAAACAGTATGAGCAGCAAATAAATATAACCACACGCAGCATCACAAGCACTGCCCCACACGCAGCATCACAAGCACTGCCCCACATGCAGCATCACAAGCACTGCCCCACATGCAGCATCACAAGCACTACCCCACACGCAGCATCACAAGCACTGCCCCACATGCAGCATCACAAGCACAGACCCACACGCAGCATCACAAGCACTGCCTCACACGCAGCATCACAAGCACAGCCCCACACGCAGCATCACAAGCACTGCCCCACACACAGCATCACAAGCACTGCCCCACACGCAGCATCACAAGCACTGCCCCACATGCAGCATCACAAGCACTGCCCCACATGCAGCATCACAAGCACTGCCCCACACGCAGCATCACAAGCACTGCCCCACATGCAGCATCACAAGCACAGACCCACACGCAGCATCACAAGCACTGCCCCACACGCAGCATCACAAGCACTGCCTCACACGCAGCATCACAAGCACAGCCCCACACGCAGCATCACAAGCACAGCCCCACATGCAGCATCACAAGCACTGCCCCACATGCAGCATCACAAGCACTGCCCCACACGCAGCATCACAAGCACTGCCCCACATGCAGCATCACAAGCACAGACCCACACGCAGCATCACAAGCACTGCCCCACACGCAGCATCACAAGCACTGCCCCACATGCAGCATCACAAGCACTGCCCCACATGCAGCATCACAAGCACTGCCCCACACGCAGCATCACAAGCACTGCCCCACATGCAGCATCACAAGCACAGACCCACACGCAGCATCACAAGCACTGCCCCACACGCAGCATCACAAGCACTGCCTCACACGCAGCATCACAAGCACTGCCCCACACGCAGCATCACACGCACTGCCCCACACGCAGCATCACACGCACTGCCCCACACGCAGCATCACAAGCACAGCCCCACACGCAGCATCACAAGCACTGCCCCACACGCAGCATCACAAGCACAGCCCCACACGCAGCATCACAAGCACTGCCCCACATGCAGCATCACAAGCACTGCCCCACATGCAGTATCACAAGCACTGCCCCACACGCAGCATCACAAGCACTGCCCCACACGCAGCATCACAAGCACAGACCCACACGCAGCATCACAAGCAATGCCCCACACGCAGCATCACAAGCACAGCCCCACACGCAGCATCACAAGCACTGCCCCACATGCAGCATCACAAGCACAGCCCCACACGCAGCATCACAAGCACAGCCCCACACGCAGCATCACAAGCACTGCCCCACACGCAGCATCACAAGCACTGCCCCACATGCAGCATCACAAGCACAGCCCCACACGCAGCATCACAAGCACAGCCCCACACGCAGCATCACAAGCAATGCCCCACACGCAGCATCACAAGCACAGCCCCACACGCAGCATCACAAGCACAGCCCCACACGCAGTATCACAAGCAATGCCCCACACGCAGCATCACAAGCACAGCCCCACACGCAGCATCACAAGCACAGCCCCACACGCAGCATCACAAGCACTGCCCCACATGCAGCATCACAAGCACAGCCCCACATGCAGCATCACAAGCACAGCCCCACATGCAGCATCACAAGCACTGCCCCACATGCAGCATCACAAGCACTGCCCCACACGCAGCATCACAAGCACTGCCCCACACGCAGCATCACAAGCACTGCCCCACACGCAGCATCACAAGCACTGCCCCACATGCAGCATCACAAGCACAGCCCCACACGCAGCATCACAAGCACTGCCCCACACGCAGCATCACAAGCACTGCCCCACACGCAGCATCACAAGCACTGCCCCACACGCAGCATCACAAGCACTGCCCCACACGCAGCATCACAAGCACTGCCCCACACGCAGCATCACAAGCACTGCCCCACACGCAGCATCACAAGCACAGCCCCACACGCAGCATCACAAGCACAGCCCCACACGCAGTATCACAAGCACTGCCCCACACGCAGCATCACAAGCACTGCCTCACACGCAGCATCACAAGCACAGCCCCACACGCAGCATCACAAGCACAGCCCCACACGCAGCATCACAAGCACAGCCCCACACGCAGCATCACAAGCACTGCCCCACATGCAGCATCACAAGCACAGCCCCACATCCAGTATCACAAGCACTGCCCCACACGCAGCATCACAAGCACTGCCCCACACGCAGCATCACAAGCACTGCCCCACATGCAGTATCACAAGCACAGCCCCACACGCAGCATCACAAGCACTGCCCCACATGCAGCATCACAAGCACTGCCCCACATGCAGCATCACAAGCACTGCCCCACATGCAGCATCACAAGCACTGCCCCACATGCAGCATCACAAGCACTGCCCCACATGCAGCATCACAAGCACTGCCCCACACGCAGCATCACAAGCACTGCCCCACACGCAGCATCACAAGCACTGCCCCACACGCAGCATCACAAGCACAGCCCCACATGCAGCATCACAAGCACAGCCCCACATGCAGCATCACAAGCACAGCCCCACATGCAGCATCACAAGCACAGCCCCACATGCAGCATCACAAGCACTGCCCCACATGCAACATCACAAGCACAGCCCCACATGCAGCATCACAAGCACAGCCCCACATGCAGCATCACAAGCACAGCCCCACATGCAGCATCACAAGCACTGCCCCACATGCAGCATCACAAGCACTGCCCCACACGCAGCATCACAAGCACTGCCCCACACACAGCATCACAAGCACTGCCCCACACGCAGTATCACAAGCACTGCCCCACACGCAGCATCACAAGCACTGCCCCACATGCAGCATCACACGCACTGCCCCACACGCAGCATCACAAGCACTGCCCCACACGCAGCATCACAAGCACTGCCCAACATGCAGTATCACAAGCACTGCCCCACACGCAGCATCACAAGCACTGCCCCACATGCAGCATCACACGCACTGCCCCACACGCAGCATCACAAGCACTGCCCCACACGCAGCATCACAAGCACAGCCCCACACGCAGTATCACAAGCACTGCCCCTCACGCAGCATCACAAGCACTGCCCAACATGCAGCATCACAAGCACTGCCCCACATGCAGCATCACAAGCACTGCCCCACACGCAGCATCACAAGCACTGCCCCACACGCAGCATCACAAGCACTGCCCCACATGCAGTATCACAAGCACTGCCCCACACGCAGCATCACAAGCACTGCCCCACACGCAGCATCACAAGCACTGCCCCACACGCAGCATCACAAGCACTGCCCCACACACAGCATCACAAGCACTGCCCCACATGCAGCATCACAAGCACTGCCCCACATGCAGCATCACAAGCACTGCCCCACATGCAGCATCACAAGCACTGCCCCACACGCAGCATCACACGCACTGCCCCACACGCAGCATCACAAGCACTGCCCCACATGCAGCATCACAAGCACTGCCCCACACGCAGCATCACAAGCACAGCCCCACACACAGCATCACAAGAACAGCCCCACATGCAGCATCACAAGCACTGCCCCACATGCAGCATCACAAGCACTGCCCCACATGCAGCATCACAAGCACAGCCCCACACGCAGCATCACAAGCACTGCCCCACATGCAGCATCACAAGCACTGCCCCACATGCAGCATCACAAGCACAGCCCCACACGCAGCATCACAAGCACAGCCCCACACGCAGCATCACAAGCACAGCCCCACACGCAGCATCACAAGCACTGCCCCACACGCAGCATCACAAGCAATGCCCCACACGCAGCATCACAAGCACTGCCCCACACGCAGCATCACAAGCACTGCCCCACACGCAGCATCACAAGCACTGCCCCACATGCAGCATCACACGCACTGCCCCACACGCAGCATCACAAGCACTGCCCCACACGCAGCATCACAAGCACTGCCCCACATGCAGCATCACACGCACTGTCCCACATGCAGCATCACAAGCACAGCCCCACACGCAGCATCACAAGCACTGCCCCACATGCAGCATCACAAGCACAGCCCCACATGCAGCATCACAAGCACTGCCCCACACGCAGCATCACAAGCACTGCCCCACATGCAGCATCACAAGCACAGCCCCACATGCAGTATCACAAGCACTGCCCCACACGCAGCATCACAAGCACTGTCCCACACGCAGCATCACAAGCACTGCCCCACACGCAGCATCACAAGCACTGCCCCACATGCAGCATCACACGCACTGTCCCACATGCAGCATCACAAGCACAGCCCCACACGCAGCATCACAAGCACTGCCCCACATGCAGCATCACAAGCACAGCCCCACATGCAGCATCACAAGCACTGCCCCACATGCAGCATCACAAGCACAGCCCCACACGCAGCATCACAAGCACAGCCCCACATGCAGCATCACAAGCACTGCCCCACATGCAGCATCACAAGCACTGCCCCACACGCAGCATCACAAGCACAACCCCACATGCAGTATCACAAGCACAGCCCCACATCCAGTATCACAAGCACTGCCCCACACGCAGCATCACAAGCACTGCCCCACACGCAGCATCACAAGCACTGCCCCACACACAGCATCACAAGCACTGCCCCACATGCAGCATCACAAGCACAGCCCCACACGCAGCATCACAAGCACTGCCCCACACGCAGCATCACAAGCACTGCCCCACACGCAGCATCACAAGCACTGCCCCACATGCAGCATCACAAGCACTGCCCCACACGCAGCATCACAAGCACTGCCCCACACGCAGCATCACAAGCACAGCCCCACATGCAGCATCACAAGCACTGCCCCACATGCAGCATCACAAGCACAGCCCCACATGCAGCATCACAAGCACAGCCCCACACGCAGCATCACAAGCACAGCCCCACATGCAGCATCACAAGCACTGCCCCACACGCAGCATCACAAGCACTGCCCCACACGCAGCATCACAAGCACAGCCTCACACGCAGCATCACAAGCACAGCCTCACATGCAGCATCACAAGCACAGCCCCACATGCAGCATCACAAGCACAGCCCCACACGCAGCATCACAAGCACTGTCCCACATGCAGCATCACAAGCACAGCCCCACATGCAGTATCACAAGCACTGCCCCACACGCAGCATCACAAGCACTGCCCCACACACAGCATCACAAGCACTGCCCCACATGCAGCATCACAAGCACTGCCCCACACGCAGCATCACAAGCACTGCCCCACACGCAGCATCACAAGCACTGCCCCACATGCAGCATCACAAGCACTGCCCCACATGCAGCATCACAAGCACTGCCCCACATGCAGCATCACAAGCACTGCCCCACACGCAGCATCACAAGCACTGCCCCACACGCAGCATCACAAGCACTGCCCCACACGCAGCATCACAAGCACTGCCCCACACGCAGCATCACAAGCACTGCCCCACATGCAGCATCACAAGCACTGCCCCACATGCAGCATCACAAGCACTGCCCCACACGCAGCATCACAAGCACTGCCCCACACGCAGCATCACAAGCACTGCCCCACATGCAGCATCACAAGCACAGCCCCACACGCAGCATCACAAGCACAGCCCCACACACAGCATCACAAGCACTGCCCCACATGCAGCATCACACGCACTGCCCCACACGCAGCATCACAAGCACTGCCCCACATGCAGCATCACAAGCACTGCCCCACACGCAGCATCACAAGCACTGCCCCACACGCAACATCACAAGCACTGCCCCACACGCAGCATCACACGCACTGCCCCACACGCAGCATCACACGCACTGCCCCACACGCAGCATCACAAGCACAGCCCCACACGCAGCATCACAAGCACTGCCCCACACGCAGCATCACAAGCACTAACCCACACGCAACATCACAAGCACTGCCCCACACGCAGCATCACAAGCACTGCCCCACACGCAGCATCACAAGCACTGCCCCACACGCAGCATCACAAGCACAGCCCCACATCCAGTATCACAAGCACTGCCCCACACGCAGCATCACAAGCACTGCCCCACACGCAGCATCACAAGCACTGCCCCACACGCAGCATCACAAGCACTGCCCCACACGCAGCATCACAAGCACTGCCCCACACGCAGTATCACAAGCACTGCCCCACACGCAGCATCACAAGCACTGCCCCACATCCAGTATCACAAGCACAGCCCCACACACAGCATCACAAGCACTGCCCCACACGCAGCATCACAAGCACTGCCCCACACGCAGCATCACAAGCACTGCCCCACATGCAGCATCACAAGCACTGCCTCACACGCAGCATCACAAGCACTGCCTCACATGCAGCATCACAAGCACAGCCCCACACGCAGCATCACAAGCACTGCCCCACACGCAGCATCACAAGCACAGCCCCACACGCAGCATCACAAGCACAGCCCCACATCCAGTATCACAAGCACTGCCCCACACGCAGCATCACAAGCACTGCCCCACATGCAGCATCACAAGCACTGCCCCACACGCAGCATCACAAGCACTGCCCCACACGCAGCATCACAAGCACTGCCCCACACGCAGCATCACAAGCACAGCCCCACACGCAGCATCACAAGCACTGCCCCACACGCAGTATCACAAGCACTGCCCCACACGCAGCATCACAAGCACAGCCCCACACGCAGCATCACAAGCACTGCCCCACACGCAGTATCACAAGCACTGCCCCACACGCAGCATCACAAGCACTGCCCCACACGCAGCATCACAAGCACTGCCCCACACGCAGCATCACAAGCACTGCCCCACACGCAGCATCACAAGCACTGCCCCACACGCAGTATCACAAGCACTGCCCCACATGCAGCATCACAAGCACTGCCCCACACGCAGCATCACAAGCACTGCCCCACATCCAGTATCACAAGCACTGCCCCTCACGCAGCATCACAAGCACTGCCCCACATCCAGTATCACAAGCACTGCCCCTCACGCAGCATCACAAGCACTGCCCCACACGCAGCATCACAAGCACTGCCCCACATGCAGTATCACAAGCACTGCCCCACACGCAGCATCACAAGCACTGCCCCACACGCAGCATCACAAGCACAGCCCCACATCCAGTATCACAAGCACTGCCCCACACGCAGCATCACAAGCACTGCCCCACACGCAGCATCACAAGCACTGCCCCACATGCAGCATCACAAGCACTGCCCCACACGCAGCATCACAAGCACAGCCCCACACGCAGCATCACAAGCACTGCCCCACACGCAGCATCACAAGCACTGCCCCACATGCAGCATCACAAGCACTGCCCCACACGCAGCATCACAAGCACTGCCCCACATCCAGTATCACAAGCACTGCCCCACACGCAGCATCACAAGCACTGCCCCACACGCAGCATCACAAGCACTGCCCCACACGCAGCATCACAAGCACAGCCCCACATCCAGTATCACAAGCACTGCCCCACACGCAGCATCACAAGCACTGCCCCACACGCAGCATCACAAGCACTGCCCCACATGCAGCATCACAAGCACTGCCCCACACGCAGTATCACAAGCACTGCCCCACATCCAGTATCACAAGCACTGCCCCTCACGCAGCATCACAAGCACTGCCCCACACGCAGCATCACAAGCACTGCCCCACATGCAGCATCACAAGCACTGCCCCACACGCAGCATCACAAGCACTGCCCCACATGCAGCATCACAAGCACTGCCCCACACGCAGCATCACAAGCACTGCCCCACACGCAGCATCACAAGCACTGCCCCACACGCAGCATCACAAGCACTGCCCCACATGCAGCATCACAAGCACTGCCCCACATGCAGCATCACAAGCACAGCCCCACATGCAGCATCACAAGCACTGCCCCACATGCAGCATCACAAGCACTGTCCCACATGCAGCATCACAAGCACTGCCCCACACGCAGCATCACAAGCACAGCCCCACACGCAGCATCACAAGCACTGCCCCACACGCAGCATCACAAGCACTGCCCCACACGCAGCATCACAAGCACTGCCCCACACGCAGCATCACAAGCACTGCCCCACATGCAGCATCACAAGCACAGCCCCACACGCAGCATCACAAGCACAGCCCCACATGCAGCATCACAAGCACTGTCCCACATGCAGCATCACAAGCACTGCCCCACACGCAGCATCACAAGCACAGCCCCACACGCAGCATCACAAGCACAGCCCCACATGCAACATCACAAGCACAGCCCCACACGCAGCATCACAAGAACAGCCCCACATGCAGCATCACAAGCACTGCCCCACACGCAGCATCACAAGCACTGCAACACATGCAGCATCACAAGCACTGCCCCACACGCAGCATCACAAGCACTGCCCCACATGCATCACAAGCACTGCCCCACATGCAGCATCACAAGCACTGCCCCACACGCAGCATCACAAGCACTGCCCCACACGCAGCA
Source organism: Ascaphus truei (assembly GCF_040206685.1). Taxonomy (NCBI): domain Eukaryota; kingdom Metazoa; phylum Chordata; class Amphibia; order Anura; family Ascaphidae; genus Ascaphus; species Ascaphus truei. The sequence continues at coordinate 120,242,142 of NC_134488.1, read as the reverse complement.
TCACAAGCACTGCCCCACACGCAGCATCACAAGCACAGCCCCACACGCAGCATCACAAGCACTGCCCCACATGCAGCATCACAAGCACTGCCCCACACGCAGCATCACAAGCACTGCCCCACATGCATCACAAGCACTGCCCCACATGCAGCATCACAAGCACTGCCCCACACGCAGCATCACAAGCACTGCCCCACACGCAGCATCACAAGCACTGCCCCACACGCAGCATCACAAGCACTGCCCCACACGCAGCATCACAAGCACTGCCCCACATGCAGCATCACAAGCACTGCCCCACACGCAGCATCACAAGCACTGCCCCACACGCAGCATCACACGCACTGCCCCACACGTAGCATCACAAGCACTGCCCCACACGCAGCATCACAAGCACTGCCCCACACGCAGCATCACAAGCACAGCCCCACATGCAACATCACAAGCACAGCCCCACATGCAGCATCACAAGCACTGCCCCACATGCAGCATCACAAGCACTGCCCCACACGCAGCATCACAAGCACTGCCCCACACGCAGCATCACAAGCACAGCCCCACACGCAGCATCACAAGCACAGCCCCACACGCAGCATCACAAGCACTGCCCCACACGCAGCATCACAAGCACAGCCCCACATGCAGCATCACAAGCACAGCCCCACACGCAGCATCACAAGCACAGCCCCACACGCAGCATCACAAGCACTGCCCCACATGCAGCATCACAAGCACTGCCCCACATGCAACATCACAAGCACAGCCCCTCACGCAGCATCACAAGCACTGCCCCACACGCAGCATCACAAGCACTGCCCCACACGCAGCATCACAAGCACTGCCCCTCACGCAGCATCACAAGCACAGCCCCACACGCAGCATCACAAGCACTGCCCCACACGCAGCATCACAAGCACTGCCCCACATGCAGCATCACAAGCACTGCCCCACACGCAGCATCACAAGCACTGCCCCACACGCAGCATCACAAGCACAGCCCCACACGCAGCATCACAAGCACTGCCCCACATGCAGTATCACAAGCACTGCCCCACACGCAGCATCACAAGCACTGCCCCACATGCAGCATCACAAGCACTGCCCCACATCCAGTATCACAAGCACAGCCCCACATGCAGCATCACAAGCACTGCCCCACATGCAGCATCACAAGCACTGCCCCACACGCAGCATCACAAGCACTGCCCCACATGCAGCATCACAAGCACTGCCCCACATGCAGCATCACAAGCACTGCCCCACATGCAGCATCACAAGCACTGCCCCACACGCAGCATCACAAGCACTGCCCCACATGCAGCATCACAAGCACTGCCCCACACGCAGCATCACAAGCACTGCCCCACACGCAGCATCACAAGCACTGCCCCACACGCAGTATCACAAGCACTGCCCCACACGCAGCATCACAAGCACTGCCCCACATGCATCACAAGCACTGCCCCACACGCAGCATCACAAGCACAGCCCCACATGCAGTATCACAAGCACAGCCCCACACGCAGCATCACAAGCACAGCCCCACACGCAGCATCACAAGCACAGCCCCACACGCAGCATCACAAGCACTGCCCCACACGCAGCATCACAAGCACAGCCCCACATGCAGCATCACAAGCACAGCCCCACATGCAGCATCACAAGCACAGCCCCACACGCAGCATCACAAGCACTGCCCCACATGCAGCATCACAAGCACAGCCCCACACGCAGCATCACAAGCACTGCCCCACATGCAGCATCACAAGCACAGCCCCACACGCAGCATCACAAGCACTGCCCCACACGCAGCATCACAAGCACTGCCCCACACGCAGCATCACAAGCACAGCCCCACACGCAGCATCACAAGCACTGCCCCACACGCAGCATCACAAGCACTGCCCCACATGCAGCATCACAAGCACAGCCCCACACGCAGCATCACAAGCACAGCCCCACACGCAGCATCACAAGCACTGCCCCACACGCAGCATCACAAGCACTGCCCCACACGCAGCATCACAAGCACAGCCCCACACGCAGCATCACAAGCACTGCCCCACACGCAGCATCACAAGCACTGCCCCACATGCAGCATCACAAGCACAGCCCCACATGCAGCATCACAAGCACTGCCCCACACGCAGCATCACAAGCACAGCCCCACACGCAGCATCACAAGCACTGCCCCACATGCAGCATCACAAGCACAGCCCCACACGCAGCATCACAAGCACTGCCCCACATGCAGCATCACAAGCACTGCCCCACACGCAGCATCACAAGCACAGCCCCACACGCAGCATCACAAGCACAGCCCCACATGCAGCATCACAAGCACAGCCCCACACGCAGCATCACAAGCACAGCCCCACATGCAGCATCACAAGCACAGCCCCACACGCAGCATCACAAGCACTGCCCCACATGCAGCATCACAAGCACTGCCCCACACGCAGCATCACAAGCACAGCCCCACATGCAGCATCACAAGCACAGCCCCACACGCAGCATCACAAGCACTGCCCCACATGCAGCATCACAAGCACAGCCCCACACGCAGCATCACAAGCACTGCCCCACATGCAACATCACAAGCACAGCCCCACACGCAGCATCACAAGCACAGCCCCACACGCAGCATCACAAGCACTGCCCCACACGCAGCATCACAAGCACAGCCCCACATGCAGCATCACAAGCACAGCCCCACATGCAGCATCACAAGCACTGCCCCACACGCAGCATCACAAGCACAGCCCCACATGCAACATCACAAGCACAGCCCCACACGCAGCATCACAAGCACTGCCCCACACGCAGCATCACAAGCACTGTCCCACACGCAGCATCACAAGCACTGCCCCACACGCAGCATCACAAGCACTGCCCCACATGCAGCATCACACGCACTGTCCCACATGCAGCATCACAAGCACTGCCCCACATGCAGCATCACAAGCACTGCCCCACACGCAGCATCACAAGCACTGCCCCACACGCAGCATCACAAGCACAGCCCCACATGCAGTATCACAAGCACTGCCCCACATGCAACATCACAAGCACAGCCCCACACGCAGCATCACAAGCACTGCCCCACACGCAGCATCACAAGCACAGCCCCACATGCAGTATCACAAGCACTGCCCCACATGCAGCATCACAAGCACTGCCCCACACGCAGCATCACAAGCACAGCCCCACACGCAGCATCACAAGCACTGCCCCACACGCAGCATCACAAGCACAGCCCCACACGCAGCATCACAAGCACTGCCCCACATGCAGTATCACAAGCACTGCCCCACACGCAGCATCACAAGCACAGCCCCACACGCAGTATCACAAGCACTGCCCCACATGCATCACAAGCACTGCCCCACATGCAGTATCACAAGCACTGCCCCACACGCAGCATCACAAGCACAGCCTCACACGCAGCATCACAAGCACAGCCCCACATCCAGTATCACAAGCACAGCCCCACACGCAGTATATGTATGTATATGTATACTGCCGATGCAATGCAGAACCAGCACTAACAACTAGGAGTGGGCAACGCTAGTCCTCAGAGCCACCTTTAAAGGAGATCCCTACTTCAACACAGGTGGCTCAATCAGTGGCTTAGTCATTGACTGAGCCACTGATTTAGCCACCAGTGCTGAAGCAGGGAAATCCTGAAAACCTGACCTGTTAGTGGCCCTTGAGGACTTGAGTTGGCCACTCCTGATAAAGATAAGGAAATACTGTGTCATACTGTACACACAGCCCAATATACAGGGTACTGTACACACTGCCAGTACACCTAAATTAAGTGCTGTGTGCACTGCTTCTGTGGACTTTAAATAGGGTGCCACATGCACACCACTATTACAGTATATACATATAGATGGTGCCATGCTCATTGTCACTACATATCTATACATACACTTCCAGACTCTAGCCACTGATTGTCTTTCCAAAGGGATGCTCGTGCCTGTGTCATCAATGGGGGCCAGCTGAAGGATATGAGCCCCGAGGAGCTGGTGGAGTGTCTCAAGATGCACCCCGAGATGGTCTTTGCTCGAACGTCCCCCCAGCAGAAACTCATCATTGTGGAGAGCTGCCAGAAACTGGTAATCCCCAAACTCCGCCAAACGCGCCACCGACCGAGCGGGGCCAACTCGTGATAATAACACGAGAGGAGAACACATCAAGCAATTTTCTCTAAATGCGGATGTGTCACTTTGAAAATGAAAAAATAAAGCAGTGGTACTTTTCACCACCTGTGACTCTGGCACCTTGCGCACCCGGCCTGCAGGTGGGAATTTAACTTTGGAACACAGGTGATTTTTTACCAGTTGTTTCACATTAAAAATGCAAGTTAATAAGCACATTAAACCAGAGCAATTTCTTATCTGTACTTGTGAGAACCAGATCTCTTCCAGATCAATCTCCACAGCATCCCTCTGCAATGAGTTGCTAGCCCATCCGGCAACAAAGAGGTTAATTTAACCTCAATGCAATGTGTTGCTGTGCTTTTTTGTAAAGAGAAGGGGTTAATCTCTCCCCCCTCCCACCCCCCAAGAAACAGTTTGCTCCCGCTAAGCTGTTAGCTCCTGTCTCTTTCTCTCTCTGCCCAGGGCGCCATTGTGGCTGTAACAGGTGATGGTGTCAATGACTCCCCGGCTCTGAAGAAAGCAGACATCGGGGTGGCTATGGGAATAGCTGGATCGGACGCTGCAAAGAACGCGGCTGACATGATCCTGCTGGACGATAACTTTTCTTCCATAGTGACTGGCGTGGAACAAGGTGAGAGCAGGAATAACGCATGGATTCTCTTTTCCTGAGCTGTGCTGCTTAACCTTGCAATGCATTGATCTGCACATAGTCTCATATGGTGCTGTCCATGGTCCTGCATATTGATATAATAATCATGTAATAAGACAAGCAAGCTCCAACATACAGGGAAGCGCCATTACAGTTGCAAAGCATGGCGAGGCGACTCATGAGATATAATAACTTTCAGAGGACCACAGAACAGCACTCAAACCATGGGAAAAATGGCACCTAGTTAAAATAAAATATCCACCTTTTATTAAAGTCCTTAAAATGATCCCAAGGAGGGAAGAAAAAAGGATAAACGTTAATGCACATTGGAGATTGAACTATTCCCTCCCTTGAGATTACTCAGGGTTTAGCATTAAATGTATCTATAGCTCCACATGTACACAAACGGATCTATCATTAGAATGCATATACATATAAATGATGTGGAGCCCAATGGGGCATGTTACAAAGTATAGGGATATATGTGAAAGAAGTTAACTTTTTGCTCTCATTGGACCACTGATTTATGCGTTTTCTGTCTCAGGACGTCTCATCTTTGATAACCTAAAGAAGTCCATCGCATACACACTGACAAAGAACATCCCCGAACTGGCCCCGTATCTCATCTATATCACAGCGAGTGTCCCGCTGCCCCTTGGCTGCATCACCATCCTCTTCATAGAGCTGGCCACGGATATCGTGAGTAGGGGCTGGACAGGCACATTCTCTCGTAATACTCTTCACCAAACTCTCTGGTAATAGCCTGAGGGGCAAACACTTAACAGCCAACCATCGCTTTATATCATCTGCATACAGTATAATCCAGGAAAATACTTAAAAACAAGGCGCACACCTCAGTTTATTTAGTTGGTAAAGTTTTTTTTTTTATAAACAAATATATATAGTGGCATTTTATAATATTATTTAATGTATTACTGTCAGCACATTAATCATCTCTGAAAAGTTCCAATACTGTACTAGATTCCAGTAACAAAGCAGAATAGGAATTAGTGGAACACACTCATCATGATGCGAGAGAGTGAGAGAGCAAACCTTTCTAATTGTATTAGTAGTCGTCAGTTGCATATATATCCCCTCAAACGTCCCTCCAAATAAATTAGGGAGACATGCCTGTGCTGAACAAGGAACACACATAAGGCCGAGTTTATCGTGTGGTCTACGGCCATGGCAACACGACCGCGTGACATCAGCCGTCACCGTCCTACACCAATTTCCTGCACTCTGGTGCAGGAGGCTAGAGATCGCGACTGGGGGGCGTGACAGAGGCGTGGCCGTGAGTGGTTTGCCCTCATTGGCTGAACCTCTCACGTGCCCGTGACATCACCCATCGATCACTGGAAATAACAAAATCTTCTGGCTTCCAGCGATTGCGACAGCTGACGTCACGCTGTTGCCGACGCCCCCATTATATATATATATACATATACATACATACATACATAAAGTCTTTTAATTAACATCTTTGCTGCCAAAAAGGCTTCAATGTATTGCAAAGCAGCACCCTCTTACTAGTAAAGGGTTAATATTTGATCAGATGTTTAAATCGCTCTTCTAACCTACATCCTGCTGAGCTTTTTCCCCCGCCTGCTGTATGCAGAGGGTTGTAGTGAGAACCTCCCCTTGTTACGTCACCTCTGCAGAACCACTTGCTACACATTGAATTGCAGGGCTCCTTACCTGCGTCTCTGTCTCTCTAGTTCCCCTCCGTGTCTCTGGCATACGAGAAAGCGGAGAGCGACATCATGCACCTGAAACCCAGGAACCCTCGCAAGGACCGGCTGGTGAACGAGGCTCTCGCGGTGTATTCCTACTTCCAGATCGGTACGTGCAGAGGAAAGGTGGAAAACTCATTCACTTGCTGTACTCAGCCCCAATACATTTTATGAGCTTTACCGACAGAAGACAATCTGAACAATGTCCTCAAGTGATATGAAATAAAGCCAGGGAGTAACCTGGTAAATGGGAGCACTGAAGTGACAGAGGGATGTCTGAGATCCAATGGCAATTTTATGTGGCTCTAATAAAAAAAACTTTCTTAAACACCTGGGCACAACGTATAAACAGTGCAGAAAAATTACATTTCCAATACATCATTTTAACCACATTTTTTTATCCTTCAACGTTTGCACTTTTTTGGAAAACAAGAATTCAAACCCTAATTTGATATTATAGCCTGTATTTACTAAGCAATGCTATATTAGGGTCGGAAGATACCTTATAACCCAGACAAGTCAGTAGAAGGTGTTTTATGTAGCAGTTCTTCTCCAAGTTAACTTGCATGTCATATTCCGTGTCCCTCTTTCTCCGTCCCCAGGGGTTATCCAGTCGTTTGCTGGTTTTGCAGATTATTTCACAGTTATGGCCCAGGAGGGCTGGTACCCTGCATACTGCTTGGGGCTTCGTGCTCAGTGGGAAAATGACCATTTGCAAGACCTGGAGGACAGTTACGGCCAGGAATGGGTATGATGATGGGCTTTATACATGGGGACACAAGAGCTGTAACCCCTTTGGTGTCAGAGAGGCCATCATTGCACAGCGATTGCAGCAATTCTCTTTCAGCTCATCCCCGCATTATTCTAACGATCAGCACATGACGACTGCATAAAAGTTGTTTGTTACACACGTCCACAATTTCCATTGCTTATCCCTAACTGGTAATGCAGCTTGGCAGGCAGGAGAAGAGGGACAATCTGGTCCTGTCACTCTGAAGAGCCCTGCAGCTGATGATGATAACTGTTACTGATACTCTATCTCAGCATGTAGCGGTTTTCTTAGCTGTGGTCTGGTCTCCTTGATTAAGATCCTTCACATATGGCTGATGAGAATCTTATTACAATAACCTCATGTGTAGAGATGGGAGAATCCGCCCACATCCGTTTCCCGGATTTTTGCTGATGTTGCCCCCAAAATCGGTTTCGCGGTATAAAATCTGAAACAAATTTGGGCGGTTTCAATCCGTGTGGATTGATCAAAATCCGCCATTGGGTACAACCCGTGGACGGATTTGTAGAATCTAATCCGCGGATTCAGCAATCCGTTGGTGCATTTTCAAGAATCCGTGGATTCGATCCTACAAATCCGTCCACGGGTGGTGGAATCCACGGAGTGTATTGGCAATAATAATCAAAAATACACAAGTCTTGAATCGCCCCTTTTTGAAATTGATCCGCTGAAATCCGCGGACCAATGGAACCGGCCGAACTGCCACAAATCCAAATTCTCCCCCAAAATGTGCCTATTTTTACTCATGTGACTCAGTCGTGTGTTCTGTCCTTTATTGCCTGCTGAATGTTGATGACTTTACTTTTCAGACATTCAGCCAGCGGTTGTATCAGCAGTACACCTGTTACACCGTCTTCTTCATCAGTATTGAGGTGTGTCAGATCTCAGACGTTCTGATCAGAAAAACCCGTCGTCTTTCCACCTTCCAGCAAGGATTCTTCAGGTACCATCATCCCAGAGCCTTCTCGTCTCTCTCTTTGGCTGCTATTTAATATGCTGTGGAGCTCCCAACGCTGACGGGCACTCATTGAGAGGCCCAATGAAAAGGAACTCTATCCTTGCCAAAGAAACTACGACATTTAAAGCAAACATTTAGCTTTGATTACATTGCTTCAAGGAAGATAATTACATTTTAAAGATGTTTTCAAACCAAAATACTTATTTTAAAAATAATCTCTTTATATATCTTCTTATAGATTAAATCTTTTGAGTACAAAGATGTGTGCCCCCTTTGTAAAAAAAAAATTGAATTAGGCTGTTTTTCATTTAAGCCTAATAATTTGTAATGATCCTAAACCAATTATCATTGGGTTTGTATTTGGGTGCATGTATGTCCTGTATCACCACACATGCAAAATGGCCTCTTTTCTGTTACAGAAACAAGGTTTTGGTTGCAGCCATAGTCTTCCAACTGTGCCTTGGCTGCTTCCTTTGCTACTGTCCTGGGATGCCAAACATCTTCAACTTTATGCCACTCCGGTAAGTGACCATATGCGGGAAGAGCTAAGTGCATCGTTGCTTTCTGTCCACAGAAGGAAACCTAACCCCATTTGTACACACACACACACACACACACACACACACACACACACACACACACACACACACACACACACACACACACACACACACACACACACACACACACCCCACCCCCCCCCCCCCCCCTCCTAACCTTTATACAAAAGCCCTCTACCAATGTAACTCTGAAACCCTCATCATCCTGGGGAGGGTTGTGTTCAAGAGATAGGGTTGGATATAAATTACTTGGGTTAGCTCGCCATCCTGGACCTTCACCATAATGGGAGTTATTTGCTAATGAGTGCTACAGACTATTACCCATTAATGAAAGGCGCCTTACTTTGGAATGTGTCGTCTTCGATAAAAGTATGAGCAAGGTTAGGAGCACTCACGGTACTGCAGTCCTGCCACATAAGATCAAGTAACCAGGAGGAAGGCTTGCAAATAGCAAACGAAGAAATATAAAGGTATTCCAGTGGTCTTAGTGAAGAAAAAAAAGATGTTTATTGGAACAGGATCAACATTTCATTCCAACCATGGACCTTTGTCAAGAATCCCTTGCTGCGGTGGAAGCACTGTATGCTGGGTGATAATGGGGATAGGCAGGGTGCAGACCTGTCTGAGACATGTGGATGTGCCCACAAGTGATCTTTTTATTTGCTATATACGTGTGTGTATATATATATATATATATACACACACACACACACACACACACACACACACACACACACACACACACAAAGAGTAATCAGGATTAGTCATGTCAGGCTAAACTATTAACCCATTGATGACCCATCCAATAACCAAACAAAGTGTGTGCTGAGCACCTGCATTCTAAATGTGTTTTGTCACTGAAATTGTTTTTTGGTTTTGATGTTTTTGATTGTAATTATACTCTCAAAAGTCTTTCATTCAATTTCAGCGGCACAACAGAAAGAAGTTTCACGTAAAACGTGCGCGCTCGCCACACACCCTTTTTTTTTGTTTTCAATAAAGTTTCCCCCAAAAACTGCAGATATTTTGTATTATTTATCAAGTACAGCAAATAAAAATACCACGTGTGGTGCATTTGCGTGTCTCAGACAGGTCTGCAACCCTCTCTTTTCCCATTATTGCCTAGCAAACAGTGCTTCTACTGCAGCCGGGGATTCTGGGTAATGACATGCAAATGAGAAGTGTGTCACTCATTACTTCTTCTCCATCCATCCAGATCTACCAAGTACAAACCTTGTAACATATGAACTTGCTGCAAGGGAAGAGTCTCAAAGAGAATCAATACGTTTATAGTGAATGTGATTGATGAACACCAATGTTAATGGGTTTATGGAATCCCAGTAGGCGTTCAGGAGTATCTTTTTAATGGATCCCCCCCTTCCTACCCCCTTTACATTCACAGGTTCCAGTGGTGGCTTGTTCCTCTTCCATATGGTATTTTGATCTTTGTTTATGATGAAATCCGTAAGCTCGGAGTTCGCCGGCACCCAGGAAGTAAGTATTCTTTAAAGACCACAAATGAGGGGATGTGGATCGGAGTCACTTTCACCCATCAAGGCATATGTTACATTACATCTTAGGGCAATGATTCCCAAACTGTTCTATGGAATCCTGGGGTTCTGTGTGGGGCTACCAGGGGTACCGAGAAAAATGTGGTAATAAAGACTCAATCATTTTTTGGCATATATAAATTAAAATTGTTAAAATAATATTCTGTGATGTTATAAAGTAATATATTGTGGCCCCTCCTCTCTGTCTATTAAGACAGATCTCCTTCCATTAGAAAGGTTATGAGAGCTTTTTGCAGGTGCAGCATTGTTAGGACCTACAGATGGGCCGTACTGTGATGTGGTTGTAAGCTGAGAATACTTTGGCCAAAGAATTGAACTAAATGACTCTTGATTATGAGAAGAGTAACAAATAAGTATTTAACTATATAATTTGTTTGATGTAGGCAAACCAATAGGATGAGGAGTAAGTTTAGGCCTTCATTATAGTCCACATGCGCAAATCGCGGGCGCCTCTCGCCCGAGCGATGTGTGAACTTGGCTGCAGGAGATTGGGGAGGCGTGGCGGAGGAGTCATGAAGCTGGTTCACCCTCATTGGCTGAACCGCTCACATGACGCCGACGTCACATGGCCATGCTTGAAAAGACAACATCTTTTGTCTTTTCAAAGCTAGGGGCGGCCGCTCAGGGGTGATGCCATTTGTGTTTGCTGCGCGAGCACCATCGCGCTGAGTATAATCTCAGCTTTTGAAATTGCTCAACTAAGGACAAGGTGAAAGAGCACAAGAGTGACAATATCATTCCCAGTGGCTGAGAAGAGGAGGCTTCCTGTCACTTCTAGGGGGTAATTCTATATTGTCCAAAGCTGTGTGGGATGTTTTTGTTTGAAAACCTTCATTACTCATAGGGGATTTTCAGTCTAGAACAGCTGCTTCTGACCATATAGAATTACCCCCCAAGTATCAAGGCCTGTTTTTCAATTCCTTAACTATATGCCTTATGCTGCTTACAACCAACTGTAGCCAAGTTCCATTCTACCTTTTCGCCCAAGTCTATGCACCAAAAGTTGATTTAGTAAAAACAGACTTTGGAAAGATAACTGGTTAAAAAATTACTTTATATCCTACAACTTACTGAACTTGTTTTCTTCTTCAGGCTGGTGGGACAAGGAGCTGTATTATTAAACTCTTCCCAAGCCTTCTCACATGTCCTCTGCAGCCGCAGACACAGAGAGCCGGGGGCCTCTCGCTCACGTGGAGAGCCCATTGCACACAGAGTTCGCCTTTCTGGAGTCGCGTGATTGATGCGATTTGATTTCCTCCATGATCACAGTGCCAGCAGTCTGAATTATTACAAAATAGAGAGCAAATCAAAGTGAATCCTCTGTAAATAAAGGGAATCTTTCAAATTGATTTCAGAAATGGCGCAGCCTGTGAGCGGCTCTTAAAATGCCAGTCTGGCTCTGTTACCCTGACATAAAACAAAGACTGACCCATCCCGGCTAATCGTTACTGGATCAAGGAACACGCTTAGTAAAGGAACATCATGCCAGAGATGGTTGCAGATGGTAATAATGCATTTGAATCCTTTTGGTGCTGGGTGGTTTGAGCTGTGATGCCCGACGCTCCAACAGCAAAGAGATCAAAGTTCTTTTACGCCTCTCGCGTGATTTCGCAGCTCTGTTTAGTGTGAATGTCAGAAGATGTCAGTTATTCTAATAAATTATTACATGAAACCATGCGGTGATTGTGTTTTTGTTTTGCAAGTAGAGACAATGAGGCATGGGAAAGAAAGAGAAGAATGTTTATTAGCAAAAGTGTGACAAAGCAGCAATACATTCAAAATCCTGATATATATATATATATATATATATATATATATATATATATATATATATATATATATATGTTTCCCCCACCCTACGGGAGATTCTGCCATTACAGGGAGTGTGGTACATGATACCTGCTGGTAACAGGAGGGCTGAGCTGTCCGCCGATGGTTGTGGGGACACAGGATCAGGTGTCTGGGGTACATTACCCGCATGGTTCTTTAGCAGTGCAGCGCCTCCATCTGCTGTAGGCTCCAGATGAATGGAGGCGATCTCCTACGGTAGAAACGGTTACCTCTCCCTCACACCAGGCCAGAGGTATATTGAAACAGGAACGGTTTATTCTCTCTGTACCAGCATAGTAAAACGGCAGTTGCCTGCCCAATGCAGTGTCTGGATCGGCTACCCAGCTGAAGGATGGTCCCTGGACCTACACTACAGGCCAAGGGCACCAGCAGCAGTCTTAGCTCTTCCCTACCCCTCTATCAGAGCCGTAGGAATGGTACACACTCACTCTCCCCCAAGGGGGAGAGTAGCAGAGAAAGCCCAATGTTCAGCCTCTCAACTGTGTGACCTGCCTCTCCCAAGTGTGGAACATATATTTACAGTTGGCTATAACAAGACATTACTAGCTCGATTGAGACCTATAGCCATAAATGAGCCCATGTGTTTCTATTCCCACACCCTCCACTTTATATTTTTAATTCTGCATTAAGTTAATTACTTTATGAAAAATTAGCAAACCTGATCAAAAAGCATTTGTGAAGTTAGGCAGTTTCCCCCCATCCTTAAAGGACTAATGTCCCCAAATTAGTAAGCTTTCAGTGAAATTATCGCCAGTGAGAAAAACAGGGTGTGTGCTGCATTTATAGTCTCGGCATTAAACGAATGTTGGGATTGGACAGAATTTTGCATATTATACAAACTTGCAATGCACAATGTTTTGCGAATCACTTTGAGAACTCTTGCCTCAGCCGCCGCTCTCCCCAGAGACTCAGAAAGGGCACATTTTGCATGGTCCCCACGTGTAATCATCCATAAGAAACTCTCCATCTTTCTTGCTTATAGCATCGAGGTGCATTTTCATTCATCTTAAAGTCTTCATCCTGCTTTACTTGCAAATATTCTTTATATGACACCTTCCTACCGTAGTACACACAGACACATAAATCCTGAATCGTACCCAAGTGAATGGATTACAAATTGAATATTGGTCAGTTATACATATGTACCCAAGTGTCCCTGGCTATAGCCTTCTACTGGCCTCAACATAAGTCCTGATAGGAACAGGCAGTGTTGGGGTTAAACTCCTGCGCAGGGCCTAGCCTGCAGTTGCAGCCTGGATGTTGCCTTATCCAGGGGCAGGCCTAAACTGGCAGCTGGAGTGTCATACCTGGGGAGGGTACTGACTGGGTCACATGTATATGGTGTGATGCCTGTCAGTACCTGGACCTGCCCGGTTATGGGGCGGTGTTACAAGCCCTTCCCCAGGTATAAAAGCTGACACTCCACCAAATTGAATGGTTGATTATGGGACAGTGATATACCCCTTTTCCCTACAAGAGGGAAAAGGAGATTGGAGGGGCTCTTATGGCCCTCAAGCCCCTGGGGTCTGCTCCAGGGCTGGAGGACGATCATGCAGTTATGCAATAAACCTGCCATTGGACCAACTATGGTGAGTGGTTATTGTAAAGGAGTATTGCCTGTGGGGACCATCCTGCATCCAGCAGGATCCTCATGGGATGGAGGCGCTGCACAATTGAGATGGAGAAAGCCTGCCCTGTTGCTGCTCCCAAACTACAACTGCGGAGCCACTCAGACCTCCTAAACCAGCAGGTGAGCTACAGCACTGGGGACAATACCCAAGTAGTGCTAGATCTTCCGTGGCCGGGGGGGAACAAGTGCTACAGACAGAAATGGCCAGACTTGTTCTTTTTCTCCCACAAAACAGCAAGCTCTTTTCTCATATAGGTTTTGCTGTATCTCGTTATTTGCCATATACATATACACTCTGCTCACAGAGCTGTGCAATGTAGTCTTAATAAAGTCTGATCAATGACTTTATCAAGCAAAAATCCAGCAAGCACATATCTACTGCATATTTATTTTGGAGAATAAACTTCAGTAACAGCTTTGCTAAACAGCCTGATACTGTATATTGAGTTAGGAAGTATTACAGTTTGAATGGGAGGGGGAAATTTTTTTTCTTATTTAATTTACTATTTCAAAAACAAGTGCTCACGCCAACTGTTTGCAATAATATATGTTGCACATTTCTTTACCCCCCCCCCCCCCCCCACCCATCAGTCACTCAGGAAGTCAGCAGGAGGGGGAAAACCCCATGGGACAACCTATCACTGTCGGTGTTGTAAATGACAGGGTAGGCAGAGAGCTAGCTGGACCAAGCACAGCTACATATACTAAGTGCATTATTTGGGGGGGTGGGGGGGAGTGAATGTTGTTCGAAAACGTTCAATATAAAAACGCTCATAGGATTATTAATTAAATAAACAGACTATTGCAACAAAAGTACATGGTTATTCAGCAAAAGACCTTCATCAAGAATGGAATTAAAAGCTCCTAATTATCTGGCTAGTTTTACCATCACTCTCAGGAAACAGCACAATCCGATATTAATGGTCCGCAAATATTTTATTATATAAAGTTTGTAGGAAATTAATTTAAAACTAAATTCATAGAGTCCCAACCCTCTGCCTCGGTACTCATCGTCCCCTGAAGAGTTGGAACCAAAAAGCTTGTTCCTCAATGGCAGCATCCAGGGTCTAGAATGTCTCAGTTGCCATGAACGAGACTCACAAAGAGAGTAAGACAGCTAAAGGACAGGAAACCAGTAGTCACAGCCTTCAGCAGAAGCGCCGTCCAGCTGCCCAGCAAGAAAATGTGCACAAAACAGCTACGAAAAAAAGAAGACAATGTATTAAGACACTTGTGCAACCTGCTTAAAAGATACATTTACTAAGCTAGACAGAGACATTCTTCCTATCCTACAATTCTATTCTCCTTTACATTGACGAGTAAGCCCAGAAGCCCGAACTTCAGCATCCCCATAAGGATCAGTGTCTTTACACCCTGCCGACATAAGTTAGATAAAACGTAATTATATTTTTCTTCAGCGTATCAATGGGGTTTAATTAAGGTGTAGAAATCAACTCAATGGAATAGACATCTACTGTATTTGTTTTTTTATGCGTAGACCATAATGATCACCAAAGGGGTCAAAAGAGGGTCCCTAATTGACTGCACTGTGAGGAGGAAAGGTAAGACTATTTGGCTAGAGATAGCCTTACAATAGATATTGGTGTCACAAATGATGGGTAACCCAGTAGCCTATTACTGGGGAGACCCCCATCATTAGTCTCCAAAATTACTAGGTATAAAATAAAAAGTTCTACATAAGCGTACATGATCTATTCTCAGAGTGACCTGGATTTAGTATGGTCATAATCTCAATGTGATATGACTATGGACATATGCCAATCATGCTTATCCAAGCCTGTGGAACATAATAATGACGCTCCTTTTCTCCTCAGGAGAGTGCAGTCAACTAGGGACCTTCTTTTGACCCGTTTGGGGATACACGCAAAGAAAACCCGCACAGCTAGTGTTGACCACAGTGAGGTGCTGACTGGATGGAGACTGATTGTATCATATAGGAGAAAAAAGAACCCAGTATTCCAGCACTCAATCACAACAAATGTATAATTGTAAATTTAAAATACTTTATTAATAACCATGAATAAAAAATAGGGTGTTAAAACGTAATTAAATGGTGTATTTCAACAGCACGTGACTGTATCCTTCATAGCCCACCTAAGGCTAGGTGGGTGGATGTAATAAGATCCCTTATAGATATTCGGGATCAATACGCTATAAGTTATAGCTTCCTTAAAGGTATAGGAACGGAGCCTTTGAGAGCTCACCAAAAGGATAATCTCAATGTTAGTGTATCCGGGCGTGTAGTGCACACTCAATTGATACACTGAATATATGCATATTCTGTGGCATGGTATGCGATAGGTAAGACCATATCTGCCCCTGATTGAGGTTGCACTGGTTACTACATAAAGTCTATACACAAAGAAAAACCCGCACAGCTGATGCTAACCACAGTGAGGTGCTGACTGGATGGAGACTGATTGTATCATATGGGAGAAAAAAGAACCCAGTCTTCCAGCACTCAATCACAAACAAATGTAGAATTGTAAATTTAAAATACTTTATTATTATTACCAAGAATAAAAAAAAGGGTGTTAAAACGTAATTAAACGGTGTATTACAACAGCACGTGACTGTGTCCAATTGTAACCCACCTAGAGCTGGGTGGGTGGATGTAGTAATAAAATCCCTTATAGATATTCGGGATTTGGACTGCTATATGTTATAGCTTCCTAAAAAGTATAGGAGAGGAGCCTATAAAAACTCACCCAGAGGTATTGTCAATGTAAGTGTATCCGGGCATGTAGTGCACACTCAGATGATACACTTATGGTGCAATTGTATTAAGGTATACTATGCAAGGTCAGACCGTATCCACCCCTATTGTGGGAATAAACTGCTTCCTGCGTGATATCTATAGCGTAATCGGCGCTAGGTCTATTGCGGATTCATATTGCGCCCACATAATAAAGTAAAACACAGGCTTATAGGCAAATATTAGGTGAGGTATATATTAGCATTCATCAGGTATATAGTTTATTTACTGCAGAGTGTTGATTGATATAGAAACACCATAGGTGGTAGTGATAATGCCGTGGTGTTTCTAGGTGTGCTGTAAACCCTAAGGGCTCACCTATGGTACTGTCAGTGAGGTGTAGGTGGTCTTAACTCAGTATAGAACTCTGTGTGTATTGTAATTGCCTGTTGAAGCAACCTCCACTATGTTTGTGGTTGCTGCAGCTGAGATCAGCACTGGTTATGGGGCTAATAAATACACATAACAACTGACAGAGTATATGAATCTACTGAGCAGATGAACACACTGACGAAATGCCAATAGTACCAACTAATAGGGTATGTGTGGGGTTAATGATGGGATGGATTCAGTGTACAATCACCCCACCCCCCTTTCCCTGTATAGCAGCTATATACCTAATGCCAGTTTATAGAGGGGCCGGTCTAACTGTAAATCGCATAGTCCCCTATATCAGCGCTGATCTTGGTTATATCAGCGCTGATATGTTCGAGGACATGCCTGTCTGTAGGTGAGTTGAATAAACCCCTAGAGGTAAGAGGATCACGCTGTATGGTTACGAAGCGCGATCCCCGCTGAACATGCACGTCGGGGGAAGCCACAAATCTCTTAACGCGGATCAATATCCCTCTGCTGTTAAATTTAAATGTAAAACAACCCCCATGTTCCTTTCCCCTGCACTATTTGCAGTATACTGACAGCCACTCGGAAGCCATCATACACCTACACTCTGACAATGAATTGAGTACAAACAAAACAATGACATAGTGGGCTTCCCCCGGCGTGCATGTTAAGCCGGGATCGCGCTTTGTAACCATACAGCGTGATCCTCTTACCTCTAGGGGTTTATTCAACTCACCTACAGACAGGCATGTCCTCGAACATATCAGCGCTGATATAACCAAGATCAGCGCTGATATAGGGGACTATGCGATTTACAGTTAGACCGGCCCCTCTATAAACTGGCATTAGGTATATAGCTGCTATACAGGGAAAGGGGGGTGGGGTGATTGTACACTGAATCCATCCCATCATTAACCCCACACATACCCTATTAGTTGGTACTATTGGCATTTCGTCAGTGTGTTCATCTGCTCAGTAGATTCATATACTCTGTCAGTTGTTATGTGTATTTATTAGCCCCATAACCAGTGCTGATCTCAGCTGCAGCAACCACAAACATAGTGGAGGTTGCTTCAACAGGCAATTACAATACACACAGAGTTCTATACTGAGTTAAGACCACCTACACCTCACTGACAGTACCATAGGTGAGCCCTTAGGGTTTACAGCACACCTAGAAACACCACGGCATTATCACTACCACCTATGGTGTTTCTATATCAATCAACACTCTGCAGTAAATAAACTATATACCTGATGAATGCTAATATATACCTCACCTAATATTTGCCTATAAGCCTGTGTTTTACTTTATTATGTGGGCGCAATATGAATCCGCAATAGACCTAGCGCCGATTACGCTATAGATATCACGCAGGAAGCCGTTTATTCCCACAATAGGGGTGGATACGGTCTGACCTTGCATAGTATACCTTAATACAATTGCACCATAAGTGTATCATCTGAGTGTGCACTACATGCCCGGATACACTTACATTGACAATACCTCTGGGTGAGTTTTTATAGGCTCCTCTCCTATACTTTTTAGGAAGCTATAACATATAGCAGTCCAAATCCCGAATATCTATAAGGGATTTTATTACTACATCCACCCACCCAGCTCTAGGTGGGTTACAATTGGACACAGTCACGTGCTGTTGTAATACACCGTTTAATTACGTTTTAACACCCTTTTTTTTATTCTTGGTAATAATAATAAAGTATTTTAAATTTACAATTCTACATTTGTTTGTGATTGAGTGCTGGAAGACTGGGTTCTTTTTTCTCCCATATGATACTACATAAAGTCTCCAGCGCTGTCAGTGCTAGGTCTATGGTAGAAACATATATTGCCCACACAATAAATTTGCGCAGACTAATAGGCAAACAGTCAGGTAAGGTATATACCGGTCGACATTGCTAAAGCATATGATATAGTTACCAGAGCACCTATACTGCAAAAGGTGTTTAATGTAGAAACACCATTACTGGCACTAATGATGCAGTGGTGTTTATCGGGTTAATATAAACCAATAAGGCACACCCTCGCTTCGGTCAGTAAGGTATAGGTGGTAATTTGTCAGTGTGAACCTCTTTGTGCATTGTACTTTCCACTCAGTGTTGAGCCATTATGTTTGAAGCCACATGAAAAAGCCCTGCATACACAGATAATCACCCTTCACATAGCAGGGTGATGTGCGGGGTGAGGTGGCTAATGTAAAAGCAAACTCCACTGTATTTGTGGTGGCACAACTGATGTATACACTGGCTAATGAGGCTGATGTATGCACATGACAGCTATAATATGCTGAGAAGCTACTCAGCAGGTAACATGTAAATGCACTTACGAAATGCCAACAATAACAGCTGATATATAGACCGGGTATATGTGGGGTTAATAATGGAATAAAATCAGTGTATGATCACCCCACATCCCTTCCATAAAGAACAGCTATATACCCAATACCAAATATAGAGGAGCCGGTCTTACTGTTGATCGCATGGTCCCCTATATCAGCGCTGATCTTGGTTATATCAGCGCTGATATGCTCGAGGACATGCCTGTCTAGCAGGTGAGTGAATCAAAGACCACTTGAGGTAGGAGGATCCCGCGGTACAGTTACACAGCGCGATCCAAAATGAACATGCACACGAGGGAAGCTGAAAGTCTAGTAACGCGGATCAATATCCATGCGCTGTTGCAGATGCTAATGCCAATTATTGACTATGGAGACATAGTATATGGCTCGGCTCCTCAAACCCACCTTAGCAAACTTGACACCCTCTACAATTCAATTTGTCGTTTTGTTCTCCAATGCAACTACAACACACATCACTGCGAAATGCTCAAAGAACTAGATTGGTCATCACTAGAGTCTAGGCGCAAAGTTCACCTTTCCTGTCTCACCCTCAAATACTTTCTGGGCAAGCTACCCAGCTACCTGAACAAGCTCCTCACCCCTACCACATGCAGCACCTATCACCTGAGATCAGACTCCAAAAGACTGTTCATGGTCCCAAGGCTCAACAAAGTATCCGGACGTTCCTCCTTCTCCTTCCGTGCACCCCAAAACTGGAACAACCTACCAGAGACTCTCACATCCACCACCAGCTTAAGTTCTTTCAAATCTAAGGCTGTCTCACACTTTAACCTGGTCTGTAACTGTTTCATACGCTCATAATATATATTTTCTTTAACTGTGCACGCAATGTCTTGTATATAATGTATACCTTGTTCATTTACGTAACTGTACTTGTAACCATGTATTATTTGTTTTACTCTGTGCCCAGGACATACTCGAAAACGAGAGGTAACTCTCAATGTATTACTTCCTGGTAAAATATTTTATAAATAAATAAATAAACAAATAAATAAATTTAAATAAACAAGCTTCCCGCGTGTGCAGGAAGGCAATTCCCCTCCTGCACACGCGGGAAGCTTGTTTATTTAAATGCAACAGCTCATGGATATTGATCCGCGTTACTAGACTTTCGTCTTCCCTCGGTGTGCATGTTCATTTTGGATCGCGCTGTGTAACTGTACCGCGGGATCCTCCTACCTCAAGGGGTCTTTGATTCACTCACCTGCTAGACAGGCATGTCCTCGAGCATATCAGCGCTGATATAACCAAGATCAGCGCTGATATAGGGGACCATGCGATCAACAGTAAGACCGGCTCCTCTATATTTGGTATTGGGTATATAGCTGTTCTTTATGGAAGGGGGGTGGGGTGATCATACACTGATTTTATCCCATTATTAACCCCACATATACCCGGTCTATATATCAGCTGTTATTGTTGGCATTTCGTAAGTGCATTTACATGTTACCTGCTGAGTAGCTTCTCAGCATATTATAGCTGTCATGTGCATGCATCAGCCTCATTAGCCAGTGTATACATCGGTTGTGCCACCACAAATACAGTGGAGTTTGCTTTTACATTAGCCCGTCTCACCCCGCGCACCACATCACCCTGCTATGTGAAGGGTGATTATCTGTGTATGCAGGGCTTTTTCATGTGGCTTCAAACATAATGGCTCAACATTGAGTGGAAAGTACAATGCACAAAGAGGTTCACACTGACAAATTACCACCTATACCTTACTGACCGAAGCGAGGGTGTGCCTTATTGGTTTATATTAACCCTATAAACACCACTGCATCATTAGTGCCAGTAATGGTGTTTCTACATTAAACACCTTTTGCAGTATAGGTGCTCTGGTAACTATATCATATGCCTTAGCAATGTCGACCGGTATATACCTTACCTGAGTGTTTGCCTATTAGTCTGCGCAAATTTATTGTGTGGGCAATATATGTTTCTACCATAGACCTAGCACTGACAGCGCTGGAGAGTTTATGTAGTAACCAGTGCAACCTCAATCAGGGGCAGATATGGTCTTACCTATCGCATACCATGCCACAGAAAATGCATATATTCAGTGTATCAATTGAGTGTGCACTACACGCCCGGATACACCAACATTGAGATTATCCTTTTGGTGAGCTCTCAAAGGCTCCGTTCCTATACCTTTAAGGAAGCTATAACTTATAGCGTATTGATCCCGAATATCTATAAGGGATCTTATTACATCCACCCACCTAGCCTTAGGTGGGCTATGAAGGATACAGTCACGTGCTGTTGAAATACACCATTTAATTACGTTTTAACACCCTATTTTTTATTCATGGTTATTAATAAAGTATTTTAAATTTACAATTATACATTTGTTGTGATTGAGTGCTGGAAGACTGGGTTCTTTTTTCTCCTATATGATACGACCCGTTTGGGGATCATTATAGTCTATACATATCATTGTTTTCCCTATATGCACCTCTGATTATTCAGCGACAGACACCATGAAGTATTAAGGCTGAGTGGCTAGGTATGTATGTATTGTATTTGTTTTTTTAACCACACAAGGCTAAATAGAACAAAAAAAAAAAAAAGCCCTCCTGAAGGAAAGGGACACTTGGTTATTACTTGGTGAGAACATGGTCTGAAATAAGGGCAAAGATAGAGAATTGTAATGGCAGTGAATGCAGAATTGTGGAAAGTGTTAGAGTTGTTTATTAGCAGTGTAGAATGTGCAATAGGTTATTCTTCTGTGTTAAGGTAATGACAGGGAAAGAGGTGGTAAAGAAATACTCACTCCATGAGGAAGGCTTTGTACATGCTTAGTGCTAAAAGGACAGTAACTGGCAGCCGATAATGTGTGGGGAGGTCATATCGCGTCCACATCCAGACAAGGGCAGCGACAGCCATATAATGTACCTAAGAAAAGTAGAAGACTCATATCAATTGGCCATGTCTTTGTAGCTATTGCACTAATAAATCAGTGTCTGTAGGCCTTATTACCAAACTGATGTTGGAATCAATGCTCATCTGGATGTATTTCCAATCAAATTCAATTCCACGTGCTCCAACCCACAGAGGGAGACACCTTCAACAAGAAAAAAGGGAGTTACTCATAAGGACACAATAAATATAACAGGCCCTACTCGCTAAGCATTGATTCACGTGAAAACGGCTGAAAAGCGCAATACGGCCTGGCCCAACTTGGAAATATTGCCCATTATCTAATTAGTTATTGTTATTAGTACGGTTTAGTTATTAGCAGCCAAGTCTGCCACGCAAACATAAGTGTGTGTGTGTGTCCATACATACACAAAATCTAAACCCTTGTAAAAGGGTTAACAGTCACACACATCTCACCTGGACATGACAAGTTCAGCTGTTGCCCAACCCATCGCTGCCACCATTATCTTGTACTCTCCTTTTCCTGCATTCCGAGACATTACTAGGTGCAGTCCCAACAAGTCAGCCAGATCTACTGTGGCCTTCATAAACTCCTGGGACAGAGAGGGAGTAAGAAATCCATTGCTCATTCAGTAAGCGTCAAAACACATTCTCATGCAGTAAAATCTATCAACACAGTAAATTAATCCAACAGTGAGTGCTTTAGTAAGTGACAGGAGGGGAAGGATGTAATAAGGTGTTTTTTTTCTCCTCACCCCGATAAAGTCGTACGCTCCAACAGCTCCCTCCCACGTAGGGAAAAATGTTGCAAGAAAGAGCATCTACAGAAAAAAAGGAGGTTCTGTTAACATGCATGTCTGATAATCAAGAAAACCAGGGCTCCAAACACCAGAACAGAGTTAACACAACTCACCTGGTTGAAATACCCACAGCAACATGTAAAACCCCAAACGAAACCACTAATATACCATGCAAGTATGATTCAAAATAATTAACCCATATAGGTAATATTCTGAAAGAGGACGTGAAGGAGCATTAAGGTAAATCAAGAAAAAACATGGGCAGAACAACACAGACAGGGTGCAGAGATAACATAATTAAAAGAAACACAAAAAAACTGCAGACACACTTACCAGAACTCCCTCCTGTCTCTGTACGTTCTCCCTACCTACCAATTAGACTGTAAGCTCCTCCGGGCAGGGACTCCTCTTCCTTAATGTTACTTTTATGTCTGAAGCACTTATTCCCATGATCTGTTATTTATATTATCTGTTATTTATTTGATTACCACATGTATTACTACAGTGAAGCGCTATGTACATTAATGGCGCTATATAAATAAAGACATACATACAATACAATTGTCACTTGTGGCCCGCTATCACATATGCCGAATATACACATGCGAGGGCAGGCGTGACCAAGGGTGAAGGTGGGTGGGCATGAGAGGGTGTGAGCATGAACGAACAAAGGTGTTGAAAGGGTGGGCATGAGCAAGGGTGCTCAAGTATGAGGGTGGGTATCACACACACAGTAAATACTTTATTAGCTTATTTTCTACGATCCAATACTGCTGCACCCCCCCTCCCCCCTCCGCATCCCCCTCACCTTGCACAGCTGCACACACAGGTAGGTGGCTCCGGCCTGCACACATCTCCAGAAGGCGCCGTACTCCGAACTGTGACACACACGGACAGAGCCATTAGAGAACACTCAGACCCGGTCCCCCCGCCCTCCCTCAGACCCGGTCCCCCCGCCCTCCCTCAGACCCGGTCCCCCCGCCCTCCCTCCCTCAGACCCGGTCCCCCCGCCCTCCCTCCCTCAGACCCGGTCCCCCCCTCCCGCACCAGACTGGTACTCACAGGCCGCTGCATTTGTAAGTGATAAAATACGGGAAATACGCCAAGGCGAAGCAATTCCCGAAGTGAAAAAGCGTCATGGCGACCGTGACAGCGGCACTGCTGCGCATGCGCACCGGCTAAACCACTCCACGCGCTACGTGACAGCCGTCCAATCAGTCAGCGCATACTGCCAACAATCAACCAATCACGAGGGCTCCGTGGAGTGTCACATGACGCGGTAAATGAAGGCTTCGCGCATGCGCACTGATGACATCGTCTGTATGCTTGCTCAATGGGTGTAGCACATGGGGCGGCTGCCCTGTATATCACGTGTCCCCCTAGGGGGAAAGTGACACAAGCCATCTGCTACCAATGCTCAATATATAAGGCTGGGAGTAAACCTAACATGAAAAAAACTATTGGATTTACAATGTGTCACTATACATTCTCTAAGGGTCGCAGCATACAAATATAATACTGTATATCCAAACCTCCTTATAAATCTAATGTAAACACCACAAAGAAATAGAACATACATAGCGCACCGCTGTATAAATCATTTAGTTCAACGTTTCCATTCTTCATTGTAAATGAAAGTTTTAGACGTGTTTTTACGATCTGTATCTGATGTCTTTTGGCGATAAGGCCATTGGGGGGGATTGAGGAAGTTCAGATAATGGGAATCAGATCGGAATCGGTGTTAACGGCTCTGGACTTGAATTGCAGTAAGCGCAATGCTGATCACGTTTTGATATCTATCGGAGCTTTGTGAATAACCTCTTTAATCTTAAAAATCAGGTGAATTGAAGTTTTTGTTTTGTTGGACTCATTGTTACCACTCTGTAGTATTCAGTGGTTTTAACTAGCTGGAATAAATGATTCAGTAATTCACTAGGCTCACACTCAGCAATGTCAACCTCCACAGGCCACAATCAGTGAGATTTTTTTTAATATACAAGTTCTGCTTCAGAGGTGAAGAAGTTCCCACGCTAGGAACGAAACGCGTAAGGTTTTATTCTTGTGCATTTATTGTAAGTGCTTTTATCCAGCAACATCCACTCTTTGACAATCTGTTACCCATCTGGCTTAAATATCTTGGGACTGTTTGCTCTTTGGAGTTTCACAATGGACTGTTCCCGGTATTGACATTGATCTTGGGATTATACTGCCGTAGCAGCAACGCTGGTGACTGGTGTGAGAGCATATTAAGGCCTCGTTCAGGGTGCCAGAGGCAGGAGTTGGAGGGCGGGCGTTCGCGAGGGCAGGCGGCAGTCTGCTGGGCGATGTATGTTCATCCCCAGCATACTTTTTCAGGAGACGGGGAGGGGGAGGGGCTACAGACGGGAGGTTAGGGATCCAAGTTGCAGTCTTGAAATCATTCTCAAGAATGATTTCATTGGCTGCCGAGGTCCCAGTGACGCTGCTGCAGCTTCAAAAAACGACTTGGGTTGTTATTGAAACTGTAGCCAGCGTCAACTCCGTACTTCGGAGACAGTGCAGCTGCTACCCTGACAACCAGTATTCAATTTGAATACATTGTGTCAGACGGCCGCACGCACGTCAGCACGCCCTCCCTCCGAAGCCTGCACCCTGAACGAGGCCTAATGTTTACCTGCTGGCACAGCAGACTCGGCTGAGAGACGTGACACCGCGCTGTCGGAAGATCTACTTTCAAGACAGAGGATTCTAAACAGAGAGGGAGTCGCTGATCTGTATGCAGATTGTCTGTGTGGTGACACACACCCACACTGCCTGATATTTTCAACTACATTGTAAGTAGCCAATTTTCTACCTGCTTATAAAGTTGCCTTTTAGGACTTCACTATTGTGGCCCTTTTTTCATTCTCCTTAGGATCAAAGAATTTGGGACTTTGTTGCCACCTTGGACACCTTCCAATGACACATTGTGTATTGATATTATTTTTTATTTATTGATCCACTGATTTGCACCCTTTATTCATATTGTTTGATAGTAACCAGGTCCCCTCTGGTCCCCCAGTTCTTCTGTCCCCTCTCCCTTACCTCCGCTGCTGCGAGTGATGTTGCAGGGAGGTGGGGGTGGCGACGGGCTCGCCGGAGGCTCTGGCGGCTCCTGGTAAAGGGCACCGCCATGTTGGAAGGTCGGGCGCACGGGCGGAGGTTCGCGCATGAGCAGAGGGAGCCCGGCAGCCATGCCAGAGTCGCGCATGCACAGTACACTTGGCGCGCAAGTCGGCAATAGGAAAAGGTCCCGCGGGGACTACAGCCCCCAGCATCCACAGGGGCATGCAGTCAGGTGCCCAAGCAGAGCCAATAGGGCTGCAGCATTCCCTGCATCAGGGAAAGGATACATTTGGCGTGCCGGGGACATGTTAGTCAGAGCTGGGGCGCCATCAGGGTAGGGTGTATATGTTCAGGGGGCTGTGACCCCTGTACTAGGCCAGAGTACCCCCAATAGTCCCCGACTCCCTTGTGTAGGTTGTGGTTGCTGTAGGGACAGGCCCATAGATAGGGACACTACCCTGTAGAACCAGGTTGAGGGACACAGCTGTATCCTGATTACAGGTGGTCTGGGACCAGACACCTGCATCATAGAGACTATCTTCGCGTGGGACACTCCAGCCGGATACCACCCCGCGCGGAGGCGGACTCATCGCGGAGGCGGGCTCCAGCGCTGGATCAGCGGATCCTTTCTGGTTGTCAGTCGGCGCACCCGGGTGCTGGCACTGTACCTTAAATACACCACGTGCACCAACTGTACATTTAGCCTAAGAGGGACAGCGCTGGCTCAGATATGGGGATGGGTGCGGGACTTTAAGGACACGGTGTTGGGTGCACGGTGGTGGGCCGAGTAACGCTTGGCGGGTAGCTGTATCTTATTAGCATTTAGTAGAGCCGTTAAGATATACATGTGTTGCAGTAAAGGTTATTATTTTAATCTGTGTATTATCATTATTGGTTCCTGTGAGGGGCTCTTCCCACCAAGCTGGGATCCCTCTCAGGTGGAGGCGCTGTACCGAGACTGTTGTTATATCACCCCAGGCTCCCGTGGCGGAGGCTTAGGCCCCCTATGAGCCAACAGGTAACTGCAGCACCGGTGTATATATATATATTGTGACAGAAACCAGGGGATGGTAATAAATTCCGTATATAGGGCTCCCAGGATACTAGACAGTTTCTATCCTGTTTGGCCTGGGAGTGCAGCCTTATAATACATACACTCCATCCCACAGTTTGGCAAGCGCTGGAACTGAGGGATGAGAGATCCAGACCAGAGTTTGTCTGCTGCCTGATTTCTGTCACCTGTCATGCTAATTAGGAATCAGGTATGAAAGACTGATTTCCTGTTTGCTCTGGTCTCCCCACAAGAGCCAGGAGGCTGGAAGGCTGCTGAACTACAGAGGGGAGAAGCCTCTTCCCCAAACAGGTTCAATCTTTCTGTTCATTTGTGTAAGACTGCAAAAGTACCGTGTTTTGATGTTGGAAGTGGAAAAGCCACGTCCAACCCTGAGTCAGGGATATCTAAGTTAAGTTATCGCTCAGGTGAGCAGCTTTTGTTTTGATCTGTTTTCTGTTGTATGCACTGTGGCAGTCTCAGTGCCTGGGACTGAATAAACCAGGCATAGCCTGTTTAAAGGAACAGTACGTGACGCCTCATCATTTAACCTACCCTAAAAGACCGTGTTCTAAACAGTCCCGGACAAACGACGGAGTCCCGGAGTAAGCCGTTTGTCACAATATATATATATATATTGGAGATATTACCAGATTGGAGTCCAGTAATGAGGAGACAGCACACCAGGAATTATATTCAAAATGATTCTGTATTGTAGAAAAATACAGGCACCCGAGCCAATGTTTCGGTCTGCAGAGAACGACCTTCTTCAGGGCGGTTCCTCTGATATCTCATATGTTGTGATATTAAGAATGTGATGTCCTTTTCAAACATATTGTAAAAGTCTATTTGCTGTAATTATATTTATGCAACATTCTCAAATGTCTCATTTGAGACATAGTAGGGCTTATTAAAATATATATACATAT
The DNA here is from genome assembly GCF_040206685.1 of Ascaphus truei. Classification (NCBI taxonomy): domain Eukaryota; kingdom Metazoa; phylum Chordata; class Amphibia; order Anura; family Ascaphidae; genus Ascaphus; species Ascaphus truei. The sequence goes on along the minus strand of NC_134488.1, from coordinate 120,213,991 downwards.
ATATTGTAAGCGTTATGATATTTTGTTGATGTAATTTCCATTTCGGTTATGGGCTCTGCTATGAATGTGTCAGTCCCGGAGTAAGCCGTGTGTCACATATGGTGGAGAATGCGGGCAGAGCACTAGGGGGTCTGCGGGTTGAAGAACTTTGAAAAAAAAAAAGTTTTTTTCATCCTCTGCAAACAAGATGGAAGACGTGGTGGGTGCGCTGGTACGCAATGTCGCTGCCCAGAAAGACGCGAATGAAACCCAGCAACAGCTGTTAATAGCCCAGCAAGAAACTAATGCAAACCAGCAGCAGACGAATGCAGCCCAGCAACAGCTGCTAATAGCCCAGCAAGAGATTAATGCAAACCAGCAACAGGCGAATGCAAACCAGCAACAGGCGAATGCAAACCAGCAACAGACGAATGAAGCCCTGCAAAACGCGATTGCAAACCAGCAAGAGACAAACCGCTTGCTGAGAGAGGAGCAACAGCGGTTCGCTCAGGGCTTACAGCAGGAACTCGAGATCCTGAGGGGGACTATCAGTAACCTTCCACTGGCAGCGGCAGCCCCAGTTCCGAAAATGACCAAGGCAAGCCACTACCTTCAGAAGATGGGACCCTCGGATGATGTGGAAGCCTATCTTCTCACGTTTGAACGCACGGCACAGAGAGAGGGATGGCCAGAAGCTGAGTGGGCTGGTCTAATCGCACCCTTCCTAAGCGGCGAACCCCAGAAGGCTTACTTTGATCTAGAGCCAGCCGAAGCTAACGTCTATGCAAAATTGAAGTTCGAGATCCTCGCCCGCCTCGGCGTAACCACGGCTGTTCGCGCCCAAAGGTTTCACGCATGGTCCTTCACGATGGATAAAGCCACCCGAAGCCAGATGTATGACCTCATCCACCTCACCCGGAAGTGGCTACAACCCGAGATCAACTCAGCCAGCCACATCGTGGAACGGTTGGTCATGGACCAGTTCTTGAGGAAACTTCCCTCTGCCTTACGCCGTTGGGTCAGTCGGAGTGACCCCCACAATGCGGATGAGCTTGTGGCCCTTGTAGAAAGGTACAATGCAGCAGAAGAGCACCCGCAACCCACAGTCGTGGAGCAACCCCACTACCCGAGGTTCCAGGACTCTTCCAGAGACGGTAAAAGGGTACCGGGGTTAAGGGGCGCTGAAGAGCGGCGACCACCTTCACGCAGCACCAGCAACAGTGGTTCGCACACTAAGGGCAATAGCCAACATGGGGAGCAGGGAAAAGGCTCTAAGTGGGACACAGACTATGTACCTAAATGTGTAAATTGTCATGAGAGGGGCCACACAGCAAAAATCTGCCCACTAAATGATGAGCCCATGCAATGCAACAGCGTGGAACCTTATTCGCTGTTGTCCCAATGTATGGGCCCTAGCCCAGAGGACCCCTTGAATAACCATCTGTGGGCATTTGTAAAGGTTAATGGTAAGAGGGTTCGGGCACTTCTTGACTCTGGGAGCATGGTCACACTAGTGTCCGAATACCTCTTGCCCATTAAGAAGAAACAGGGAAACAGTTCACAAAGAGTGGCAATTTGTTGTATACATGGGGATAATCATGAATATTCCACTGTTGATGTTTTTTTTGAAACAGAGTTTGGTTCTTTAGATTTCAAGGTGGGTATTGTACCCAAACTGGCACATGATGTGTTAATAGGGACCGACTTTCCCCATTTTCTAAAAATGTGGTCCCCCGCTCAGAATAGCGCCCAGAGTTCAATAGCGGACCATAACGAAGTATTAGAAGAAACAAATCCTTTCCCTTTTTCAGAAATGGAGGTTGACGAGGGCCCAAATAAGAAGGGGGAAAAGGAGGAGTGCTGTAAAATTCCCTTCCCCATCACTACTTTGGTAGGGAATACCCCAAATCAAGATGTTGAGCAGACACTTACCACCCCAGAACCGGATAAGACCCTCGCTGACCTAGAGGTCAGTCCTGGGAGTTTTAAGAAGGCCCAGTGGGAAGACCCCACATTAGCGGTAGCAAGGGGAAATATACGGGACCAGAATAGTACTCCTGGCCAACCAGATAGGTCACTTGCTTACCCCTACTTCGAGGTAGAGAACGACCTAGTATATCGGGTTGATAAAAGGAAATCAGTTACAACTAAACAATTGTTGGTACCACGGACATTCCGTAACGTAGTATTACACCTCGCACATAGTCATCCATTGGGGGGACACCTAGGGGTGGAAAAGACAAAAGAAAAGGTTCTCCGAAGCTTCTATTGGCCTGGGGTTCTGGCAGAAATTACGAATTATTGTTCCTCATGCCCAGAATGTCAGATCACCGCCCCGTTCAAGGCGTACCGCAGCCCATTGGTACCCCTTCCCATAATAGAGGTACCATTTGACCGGATTGCTATGGATCTAGTAGGACCCGTAATAAAGTCTGCTAGGGGACATCAGCATATATTGGTAATATTAGATTATGCCACCCGATATCCGGAGGCAGTTCCCCTACGTAGCACCTCAGCTAAAAACATAGCAAAAGAGTTAGTAGTTCTGTTTTCCCGGGTCGGGATTCCTAAAGAGATTCTATCGGACCAGGGAACACCATTTATGTCCCAAGTAACAAAAGAGCTATGTAAACTCCTAAAAATCAAGCATCTCAGAACCTCAGTCTATCATCCACAAACAGATGGTTTAGTGGAAAGGTTCAATAAAACCTTAAAGAGCATGTTACGGCGGGCGGTTGATAAAGATGGGAAAAACTGGGATTGTTTGTTACCGTACCTGTTATTTGCCATTAGGGAAGTTCCCCAATCATCCACAGGCTTCTCCCCGTTTGAACTATTGTATGGCCGACACCCAAGGGGCTTACTGGATATAGCCAAAGAGACTTGGGAACACGAGGTTACCCCTTACAGAAGTGTAATAGAGCATGTTGCCCAGATGCAGGACCGCATTGCTGCAGTCCTACCCATAGTGAGGGAACACATGGAGAAAGCTCAAGAAGCACAGAGGAATACGTATAATAAGGGTGCTAGGGTCAGAATTTTTTTTCCAGGTGATAGGGTACTAGTTCTGGTTCCCACCGTGGAGAGTAAATTCCTTGCTAAATGGCATGGGCCATATGAGGTCTTGGAAAGAGTGGGAGAAGTAAATTATAAGGTAAGACAGCCAGGTAGGAGGAAACCTGAGCAAATTTACCATATAAACCTACTCAAGCCCTGGAAAGATAGAGAAGTCTTGTTAACCCTAGTACCCCCAGGTCCGTCAGAGAATCAAGAAACTGACCCAGAGGTTAGCATAGCTGAAACCCTGTCTGTTCATCAGAAACGAGAGGTTCAGAATTTAGTGAGAAGAAACAAAGAAATCTTCTCTATACGGCCAGGTAGAACTAGCGTAATTGAACATGACCTAGTCTCTGAACCAGGGGTCCGAGTTAACCTTAAACCGTACCGAATCCCAGAGGCCAAAAGAAAGGCTATAAGTTTAGAGGTTAAAAAAATGCTAAAACTAGGTGTAATTGAGGAATCCCAAAGTGGGTGGAACAGCCCTATAGTCTTAGTCCCAAAGCCAGATGGTACAACAAGGTTTTGTAATGACTACCGGAAACTAAACGCGGTGTCAAAATTTGATATTTATCCTATGCCCAGGGTAGATGAACTTGTAGAGAGACTGGGCAAAGCCCGATATCTCACAACCCTAGACCTAACAAAAGGGTACTGGCAGGTTCCCCTCACAGAAAGGGCAAAAGAAAAGACAGCCTTCTCAACCCCAGACGGCCTCTTTCAGTATAAGGTGTTGCCTTTTGGCTTACATGGAGCTCCCGCCACATTCCAAAGAATGATGGATAAAATTTTAAAACCACATGCTCGGTATGCTGCCGCCTACCTGGATGATGTGGTAATCCATAGTGAAGATTGGCAATCCCACCTTCCAAAGGTCCAAGCTGTGCTTGACGCAGTCCGGTCTGCTGGACTAACTGCTAACCCCGCTAAATGCACTATTGGTCTGGAGGAGGCCAAGTATCTGGGATATTCTATTGGCAGAGGTTTACTCAAACCCCAAACACTCAAAGTGGAGGCGATACAAAATTGGCCAAGACCAGTTACAAAAAAACAAGTAAGGACTTTTTTGCGGTTAATTGGGTACTATAGAAGGTTTATTCCCAATTTTGCAACTAAGGCAACCCCACTAACTGACCTCACAAAAGCAAGAGGACCGCTAATGGTAAAGTGGTCCCCCGAAACCGAACAGGCCTTTAGAATCCTGAAAGAAGCTCTCTGTGCCCAACCAGTGTTGGTCACACCTGACTTCTCCAAAGAGTTCGTAGTCCAAACCGACGCATCTGAGGTTGGGCTGGGGGCTGTACTCTCCCAGGAGTCTCAAGGTGAGGAGCACCCCATCCTTTATTTAAGTAGGAAACTAAATCCCCAGGAGAAAAATTACTCCATAGTAGAGAAAGAGTGTCTCGCAATAAAGTGGGCTGTAGAGACGCTCAAATACTACCTGTTGGGGAGAAAATTCCGGTTGGTCACAGATCATGCACCCCTTACCTGGATGTGTCAAAACAGGGAAAAGAATGCTAGAGTGACCAGGTGGTTCCTAAGCCTACAACCCTTTAAATTTTCTGTGGAACACAGGTCAGGGCACAAACATGGCAATGCTGACGGGTTGTCAAGGATGCACTCCCTAATATCCATGGTCGCTCATCCCTCGAGGTCTGAGCTGGGGGGGAGGATATGTGACAGAAACCAGGGGATGGTAATAAATTCCGTATATAGGGCTCCCAGGATACTAGACAGTTTCTATCCTGTTTGGCCTGGGAGTGCAGCCTTATAATACATACACTCCATCCCACAGTTTGGCAAGCGCTGGAACTGAGGGATGAGAGATCCAGACCAGAGTTTGTCTGCTGCCTGATTTCTGTCACCTGTCATGCTAATTAGGAATCAGGTATGAAAGACTGATTTCCTGTTTGCTCTGGTCTCCCCACAAGAGCCAGGAGGCTGGAAGGCTGCTGAACTACAGAGGGGAGAAGCCTCTTCCCCAAACAGGTTCAATCTTTCTGTTCATTTGTGTAAGACTGCAAAAGTACCGTGTTTTGATGTTGGAAGTGGAAAAGCCACGTACAACCCTGAGTCAGGGATATCTAAGTTAAGTTATCGCTCAGGTGAGCAGCTTTTGTTTTGATCTGTTTTCTGTTGTATGCACTGTGGCAGTCTCAGTGCCTGGGACTGAATAAACCAGGCATAGCCTGTTTAAAGGAACAGTACGTGACGCCTCATCATTTAACCTACCCTAAAAGACCGTGTTCTAAACAGTCCCGGACAAACGACGGAGTCCCGGAGTAAGCCGTTTGTCACTATATATATATATTGGAGATATTACCAGATTGGAGTCCAGTAATGAGGAGACAGCACACCAGGAATTATATTCAAAATGATTCTGTATTGTAGAAAAATACAGGCACCCGAGCCAATGTTTCGGTCTGCAGAGAACGACCTTCTTCAGGGCGGTTCCTCTGATATCTCATATGTTGTGATATTAAGAATGTGATGTCCTTTTCAAACATATTGTAAAAGTCTATTTGCTGTAATTATATTTATGCAACATTCTCAAATGTCTCATTTGAGACATAGTAGGGCTTATTAAAATATATATACATATATATTGTAAGCGTTATGATATTTTGTTGATGTAATTTCCATTTCGGTTATGGGCTTTGCTATGAATGTGTCAGTTTTGAGGGCGTAAGTGTGTATCCTGCATGTAATGATATTCCTAAGGTAAGGTATGTGGACTATATATCAGTCTACACAAACATGTCAAACTCGCCGCGTGCGGCCCACAACGATTATCTTTGCGGCCCAGCCAATATTTAGCTTGCGATGTGCCAGGCAGCGTGCGCTCTCTCCAAAGAAAAAAAAAAAAACTCCCCCCTCCTGATTTGCTGGCACGCTGCCAGAATTTTTTTTTGCCCTCCTGCTCCGATTTTCCCCCCCCCCCTTGCTCCTATCCCCCCCCCCCGTTTCGATTCCCCCCCGTTCCGATTTCACTCCCCCTGCTCCGATCCCCCCGTTCCGATTCCGTTCCGATTCCCCCCTTTCTCCGATTCCCCCTCGTTCCGATTCCGCTCCGATCTACCCCTGCTCCGATCCCCCCCGTTCCGATTCCCCCCGTTCCGATTCCCCCCTTGCTCCGATTCCGCTCCGATCCCCCCCCCGCTCCGATTCCCCCCTGCTTCTATTCCCCCCGCTCCGATCCCCCCCCCCCCCGATTCCGGTCCGATTCCCCCGTGTGTATGTGAGTGTCTGAGTGTGTGTGTCTGAGTGTGTGTGTGTGTGTCTCAGTGTGTGTGTCTCAGTGTATGTGTGTGTATAAGTGTGTCTGAGTGTCTGAGAGAGAGAGTGTGTCTGAGAGTGTCTGAGAGAGAGAGTGTCTGAGAGAGAGAGTGTCTGAGAGAGAGAGTGTGTCTGAGAGAGAGAGTCAGAGAGAGAGAGAGTCAGAGAGAGAGAGAGTCAGAGAGAGGGAGAGTCAGAGAGAGGGAGAGTCAGAGAGGGGGAGAGAGAGAGGGAGAGTCAGAGAGAGTCACGAGAGAGAGAGAGAGAGAGTCAGAGATGCCAAGTGTCAGGAAGAAAACATTAATTTTATCGTTGTTCTTTTTTTATACTGTACTTTTCGAAATAAACCTACTGTACGTTTCTATGAAAATTGAAGTTTTTGTTTTTTTGCGGCCCACATAAACTTAAACCTTGTTTATTTGGCCCGTGTTAGCCTTCGAGTTTGACATGCTTGGACATGGTGCATAAAACAGCACAATATATATTACAGAACATTTCTGCCAATAAATAAGAAAATGTACCACTGGAAAATGCTATTCAGTGCTATTCTTGGGTGTGTGTTTTCTTGAAACCTACTTTCTAAAGATACTTGTGCTTGGAGAACCAACTCAATGTAGATGCCTTTGTCAATAGTATAGTATATATGTGCATTAAAAATACTATATATTATACATTGTGATGATGGGTTTACAGATTACAAATCCAATCTCATCAACGTGTTTGAAAGCTTTCCACAGTTAAACCTCACTCTTATGAGACTGGATCCTCAAAACTAATACACTTCGGTCCTTGAGCTTGACAGCTGCTGTACGTACATAAATCAATCAGGCACCAATTGAGTATATGCAGAAGCTACTGACTTTATATTGTTATTGATCTGAAAGTATAAAATACGTGTGCACACCCTACTAAACAAGACCAGCGCTCACTATTCCCATTAGTTGTCTGATATTCATAAATATCAGTTATATATGGATTTATATATACAGATTTCTAAATTAAACATCATTTTATCAAAACTCCATTTGTTCACGTACATGACTAATACAGGCTTATAGACGAAAAATGAACAGACATAATTTATTCAAAGATTGTGAAAAATCAATGTGATTGCTTTTATTTATTATAGCATCTGTGTTATATCCGACGTGAAATCTGTACGTTTTTCTTGCTCTCAGCACGAGATTCTCCGCAGTGTTTAATTGGATGCCATGGTCTGGGGACAAAAAGATAAACATTAAATTGTACTTTTATTCTGTACTGTGTATGGACATTAATGAAAAACAGATTAACCTTGGCCAGCTGAATATGAGAGAGGTGTAGCTACTTTCCTATCACATACAATGTCATTAAGATGCTATTCTTCCAATGCCACGGGAAGATGAGAAGTGGAGGGACGCATTTACATTCAATTCTGCACTTTCATCTACGTCTTCCACTGGTCCCCAAAAGCCCCATTGTCTCAGACCTCAATGGCCACCAACAGGTCAGTATTTAAGGATATCCCTGCTTCAGCATTGGTGGCTCAATCCGTGGCTTAGTCAAAATAGTAGTAATAACCTTATGGCAAAGATAAACATTGTTTCAACATTTATTAAAAGAAGAATTCAAATGAAATCATACTTCCGAGCTAATAACCAATTTTGGGATATTCCATTAACTGGAATAGTGCCGATCGGGACAGTATCCCATAAAACACAATTGAAGTCACACACACTCCAAGTCCTATATACATGTGTACTCACATGCACAGATACATATACTTAACCCCAATGCTGTTTGTATTAAATGTACTGTAGGTGCAATTATGTATATTTTCATTAAATGGAAACGCTATGGTTACTCATTAAACTAACGTGATAGCTAGTTAGCTATAGTTAGTGCTAATCAGTATAGCAAGGAAACTACGACTGACTCCAGCACCATCACAGTTTAATAAACACCCTCCATTATCTTCCAAACAAGCCTCGGGGCGGCTTCTGCTCTTATCCCATTAAGAAAGGCAGAGTTTAGTGTTTTATTTTTCTCGGCTATTGAGCAGGAACAAGTCAACCACCTGAATGTCAGCCGAACTGCGCGGCGAGACTCTTACCGCGCTGATACTGCGCGGCGAGGCTCTTACCGCGCTGATACTGCGCGGCGAGGCTCTTACCGTGCTGACACTGCGCGGCGAGGCTCTTACCGTGCTGACATTGCGCGGCGAGGCTCTTACCGCGCTGATACTGCGCGGCGAGGCTCTTACCGCGCTGACACTGCGCGGCGAGGCTCTTACCGCGCTGACACTGTGCGGCGAGGCTCTTACCGCGCTGATACTGCGCGGCGAGGCTCTTACCGCGCTGACACTGCGCGGCTCTTACCGCGCTGATACTGCGCTGCGAGGCTCTTACCGCGCTGACACTGCGCGGCGAGGCTCTTACCGCGCTGATACTGCGCGGCAAGGCTCTTACCGCGCTGACACTGCACGTCGAGGCTCTTACCGTGCTGATCCAACTGTTGAAATCTGAAACGCGAGTGAAGACGGACGGCTTTTTGTAATAATTACAGCCACTCGAAGAGCCAAAACTGACCACACCATGCAGCTCCCATTTACCCTCCTCGTTCTGGCAGTTCAGAGGTCCTCCGGAGTCGCCCTGCCAGATATAATGCGGAGAGCCTTAGCATTAGGACACAGAAGCATACAGAATATAATACAGCCGGCGGGTTCCACATCTTATGGGTCACTGGTGAAGACTTTAGCAGGTAGAGGGCTGTTTTGAAGTGATTTAAAGATTCATTTGCTAAGCAATTATGGGCTGCAGAATGGGCCCGGATATGTTATTTGTGATTGAACACGTTTTGGGATATATACTAATGTGCAGGATTCTTTCGAATGATAACACCTATTTTAGTTCACGGCTGATACAGCTGGGCTGGTTCTGCCTGTGCTGCTGTGTTCTGCAAAGTCCTTGACATTCTTTACAAATACATTATTATAATGCTGAGCCATAGTGATCCGCTGCCTGGCATTGCAACTATAATCCTGGGAACAACCCTTGACAGAGGAAAGGGGAGAGGAGGCTTTATACAATATGTAACAATAATAGCAAATACAAATACCACCTGTGAGGGCATTAACATTCCTCAGACAGATCGGCATCCCTGCTTTTCCCCTTTTCCTCTTAGCATACAATGCTTCCACTCAGTGGCGGATTTCCTGACAGGCCCAGGCCTGGGGGCGGAAAATGTCTGTGTGTCCGTCCGTCCCCCCAATATACAAAGGCTCCCTCTCTTCCCCACTGATTGCCTTGGTAGAGAGCTGGACTTCTGTAAACTGCTTACCTTCTCCTTTATGCCGCGCTCGTCCTTCAGCATCAAATGACGCTGCGACGGTACACGGTGTTGTGTTACCATGGCAACGTGACGCAGTGTGATGTCGCATTACTGTGGTAACGCGATGCCATGTGACGTCACAGCGTTAGTTCACGTTGGAGGAGGAGGAGGGTTGCACGAAGGAAAAGTGCGGCACCAGGTAAGTGCCCAAGGCCAGAGGCGGCATTTTTGTAAATCCGCCACTGTTTCCACTGCAGCCAGGGATTCTGGGTAATGACATGCAAATGAGCACCCAGTGTAATAAGAATAATAAAAACACAAGACAGCGATTTGGTAGAAGGAATAACAATGTGGTGACATACATAACAGCTGGAGATAATTCCATCCCCGCCACCACAGATCATGTTGGTCTGCACACTTCTCCCCCACCAGTCAGACTGAGAACATGTTGCATGATCCACCACCAGCAAAAGGCCCTGCTGCAGCTTATCCGGAGAAGGACCATTAGCTGCAGAAATAACCAAACAATGTCAGTGCTGAAACCTGGTCACAGTTAACAGGAATCTCTTCCATGATGTCTCTGTTGCAGTGTGGGTTTGGAAGGAGGTTCTATGTGCGTGTTTAGGGCTGTGATTGTTGATGTAAATGAATAGTGTTATCTGGCTGTTTCTTCTCCCTACTGGTGCATGGTATCTCGATTTGCAACCTGCTCCTGTCTAGGTTCCTATTTCAGAGACAGAAGAGGTGCTCTGGGACAGTGATTGCAGAAACAAGACACCACAGACCTCAGTTTACATGTTAAAACGTCCAGTTAGCTGTGCGGGGACACAACCAAAAGGCTTGCAACCGTGTCACATACTGTGTGTGTTCTTTGTTTGAGCTAAGTGCAAATTAATTTACATTTCGTCAATAAATTGTGTTTGCAGCCAGTGCTTCAGCGCGCCCGTATTCCTTGTGTTTCCTTCTCTAATAGAAATTGTATTCTTCTGTTGAGAGGCGGCGATACTTATAGAAATCCTAAATACATATTCTCTAACACACCTTGTGGCCCATTCACCTGAAAGGGACATCATGTACTGTACCTTATGGGTTTACACCACATAGTACATATGGGCCAAAGTGCTGGTGCAGAAAACGCTTTATATGTGGAATGTTTTGGGCACAATCTCCTTTTGTAGGAAAGCTTCATTTTCATTAACAAAGGTATAGACCAGGGGTGGCCAACTCCAGTCCACAAGGGCCACCAACAAGTAAGGTTTTCAGGATATCCCTGCTTCAGCACAGATGGTGCAGTTGAAGACTGAGCCACTGATTGAGCCACTTGTGCTGAAGCAGGGATATCCTGAAAACTTGACCTGTTGGTAGCCCTTGAGGACTGGAGTTGGCCACCCCTGTTATAGACGGCAGTGCACCCAGGTAAACCAAACCTGTCCTGATTAAGCAGTTTAATCTGTAATGTAAGGAACGATCATAATATGTTGGGTGTTGGCTTATCTGTGAGCGCTGCCTGTGTCTTTGTATCAGTGTGTTTTCTGAGATGCACAGACTGCTGTGAATATCTCGGTGTCTCTGACCACCGCTAACTAAAAACGTGACTATCATCACTGTGGATAACATATTACATTCAAGTGGGTTGCTACATTACATTGTTACAACACCAATAAAATAACCTAGTGAGATAATCAATAGTTGCTTCTATTCTGAGTGGCTTGGCACCATCACATCCTGATGTTACATAACCCAGCCACAGGAGCACGGAGAGAAAGATGCTCATACTCAGCATTTAGATCACTGCATATCTTGTGTTATTAATGAATCCCACGGGATTAAAGCTGCAGTTCAGTCTTTTTTTTAGTTTTTATTTATTTTTTTAATTCAATAGTTTCATGGGGGCAATCTCTAATTACCTAAAGAACTGTATAGCTGTCAGTCAATTCATTCTCCATGTATTGATTGGCGAAATCTTTAGATATGGGATATGTTTTTCCTCTGCTTCTGTCACTCAGTGGAAGCTTATGAATATTCATGAGCACTCCTGCACTGACATGTGCTAGAGGGAGGGCAGTGCTGACAAAGGGGTGTGCCAGAGCTTGTGACAGGACATGAAGGGGCAGTGCCTTAGTAAATGGTTGTTAAAATAAAATACAAGAAAATTGATCTTTCAAAGTTGTTTTTTTTAAAACAGAAAATGCTTAAAGTATTTTTTCTTACTACAGAATTGATTTATTAAAAAAAAACACACATGCAGGATATTGACTGAACTGCAGCTTTAATTTAGACCTAAGTATACTTTTTTGGCAGCCAGCACTTTTGTTTGTAGAGAAGATACTGTATTGTTCTTTTCTATACTTTTTGCCTCAATATTGCTATTTAATGATTTTCCTGGCTGAATGCAACATTATGAAGCTTTGTCACTTACTCTGCACATTTCCCCAGCCTGTAACATAGCAGCCAGAATTGTGTGGCAGGATATACCCGGCGGGAGGCAGGCAGGAAGGCTGGATGGTGCTACTGTAAGTAACATGCTCCTCCAACTTAATGAGGGAGATATCAAATCTGGGGAAAGAAAAGGATATTTAGAAAGTGGGTTCAAATTCAACAAAAAGGCACCGGTCGCAGTAGCATAGAGAAGAGAGACACCGTGGGTTAGATACCTTGCTAAAACTATTAGTCTTTTCAATACAACAAAATTACTACTACTTAACAAGAGCTTGTTAGCACTAATTTTGCTTGCGCTAAAGCTAATATGTCTAAATCATTTGAATAAATAATTATTATGATTGTAACCCCCTTTGGGCCTTAAGGGGTTAACTGTGTGGGCCCACACAGAGTAATGCCCCTTTTCCCATCACATGGTGCTGGGGTGACTCAGCAGGAAGTTAAGCCCTGCTCACTTCTGCCTGGAGACAGGGAAGTCACGGTAGGATATATGTATAGTGAGGGGCAAGCTTCTGGAACTTAGATCCCAGGAGGAGTTGCAGTAGTGGGATCTCACTGTCAATAGTGTAGATATGTTCATATGTTTAATAGGGTAAGGATTCCTTCTATTGTTTTCTAGTTATGGACAGTACCCTGTTTAGATAGCGTTCCTAGAAATAGCTCCACAATACTCTAAAGGTTCACAGAGAAGCAGCCTATGCCCAGAGGGGGCGTTCATGAAACTCAGATAATATTTATCGCAACTTGATTGTCAATAACTGCCATTAAAGTAAATTATCGGAGCTTCGCAAGTCCTCCCATTTGTATGGAAAATTGTGTGTATACTGTGTATATTTATATATATATATATATTATTATTATTTTTTATTTTTTTTACATATATAGTCAATAGTTTGGAAACCAATACATTTTTACTTAATTCTGATCATGGAGTTCCTGTGTTTTTTTCTAGGCATAACACTTTGTGTTTAGGCATACTGCACCCACATTCTTACTTTATTGAACCCTTTTGATGTGCACTTTCCCTCCATTTGCGTGTGTGTGTGTATATATATATATATATATATATATATATATATATATATATAATTTTTATATATATATATATATATATATATATATATATATATATATATATATACAGTATGTGTGTGTGTAACAGGGACTTAACCCTGTTTTAAATAAAGCTGCCTCAGAGCTCTGAGTAATGCAGCAGGGAGCTGGTTAATTGCAGCCAGGCATTTAACCAGTCTCCACCTGGCTAATCAGAGCTGTAAAAAAGCCTCTGGTGTGAAACTGCAGAGAGATTCCTTAGCACACAACTGTGCTGACAAAGGAGGGCGAAGACAGAGGAGAGAGTATTGAAGCACACACCAGGGCTGTTGCTGACAAGAGACTTCCTTGGAGCAACAGGACTGAAACGCCTGCATCTGGAGACTCCGGACCAGCACAGTCAGATAAAACTTTCTTATATAGTGCTCCTTGATAAATATGTTGATATGTTTTTGGGCTGGGAACTGGCTTATCCAGCCAGTCACAGATAGTTAGGGCATGTATTGTCTATTTAGTCTCCAAAGTGGAGTAGGTGTTTGTTTATTTTGTTTTTGTATGCTGTACAGTGTTTAAAGGGACAGGATCAATTAAACCAGGTTTTAATTGCACCCAAATCGGTCTCCATTAGTGTACCTCTGCACACATCTCTTACAATATGTATATACACAAACTCGCCCCTCTTGCATCTTTTCCTCCCAATAAAAGTAAGTGATTTGTTCAACGTTAAGTGTTAGTAAATATGTATTCTACCTGTAATCCTCTCTCTGATTATTGGAAGCATTAAGTTCTTTTAACTATGCATAATATCATACTGGAAGCCTCCTCCGTTAGAGGACAACATTACCCGTTGGACAACCGGTTTGGATTCCACTTTGAGTGGTTAAGGAGTTTAATAACGTTGATGGTTTTCTGGCCTGGTTCACTCAGTCCAAGGTTGTGTTTGCCAAGCAGTACTCTGTAGACATTGGAGGAACTAAGAAGAAGAAGAAGAAAAAAAGAGTGAGTTATACAAGTTTGCAACTGGACTAATAAGGGGATAGTCCCCATATAATCAGAGATTACAGGCTTACAATTCTAAATAGTAAATAGACATGGGTAGCTTTCTGTGAAGATGCATGTGCCAATCTGTGTGTATTGTTGTATGTATTAATGTGCCTGTATTTGGACCAGGGTTGGCCGACTCTAGTCCCAACAGGTTGGTTTTTAAGGATATCGCTGCTTCAGCACAGGTGGGTCAATCAGTGGCTCAGTCATTAGGAGTTGGCCACCACTGATGTAGACATTGTGTACCAGTGCCTTTGTGTGTGTGTATCAGTGTCTAAATGAATTAGTGCGTTATTGTATGTGCACTGGGGGTGCATCAGTGTGTCTGTATGTGTATCTGTGGGTGTTGGTGTATTTGTGCGGTCGGGGGAAGAGCATCTGGAGTTGACATGTTGGTAAATTGGCACTCAAAGGCAAATGATACCCAATTCAGATAGAAACACTACAGAGTGTGGAGGTAACATACAGTAATAATGCTGGTTTTGGAGTTCCAGGCTGGACAATGGAAAGCACTGCAGTTCATCCAGCAGTGGAAGAGTTAACCAAAGAAACACTGTGTGTTATTGATCAAAGTTTTTCTCTGCAAATCTGGTGCAAAAGTGGTGCCCCCGATGTATCAAAGCAAAACATCCCATGGAATTCAGTGGGAAAAGGGTTTTCTTGATACAGTAAGTTCCGGGCAGTTTGTTTGCTCCCGTTTCGCAGCTGGGCGCCTGTGATAAATGGCCCGCGGAGAGCACACTTTTTCACAACTCTTATTAACTCTTTCCATGCTGGAGAGGCTGACCATCGATATGTGTGCTATCTCCTCCCTCCCTATGCGAAAGTGATGTTAGTATTAGGATAATGACACCATAGTAGTTAATAATAATTAATAATAGTAGTTGTTCCAATAAATACACACCTGATGCAGTGAGCAGCAGTCAGGACCCAGTTTGATGCTATAAGGCTTCCGCCGCAGGTATGATACCAGTACCCATTGTAAATGTACTGGAGTGATACCTGTAAGTAAGGAAACGTACAAAATCAACACGGTGTTGGACATGCATTCGGGTAGAGCGAGGCCAAAACATCTTAGGCTGCGGCCAAGCTGCTGCTGAGCGTGCGGTGATGTCACCAAATCTCCAAGCATGAGCGCTCGGCTGTCCTGCATATTTTTTTCCAGGCGCGAGTAGGGGGGGGGGTGGGGCGTGGCTGAGTAGTGACTGGTGCTGATTGATTGCTGATGATCATGTGACCCTTCAGCGCGCCTGGAAATCAAATTAATCTGTCTCTCCAAGTGTCTAGTGCCCGCGAGCGTACAGGGACGAGCCCGCACGCGCCGTGTGAGCATGGCCGTACACATTGTGATTTATTGAACTCAATGCACTCAGCGCCAAGCGCGCTCAGCGTTAGCGTGGACGCAGCCTTACTTGCCAGGGCCAGCTGTTTGGAATAGCCTCCTCCCCATTCACCACTCGGGATACAGCAGGTTGGTATGTGGAAACTCCACAGCCGGAAGCTGCATGGGACAATACAAAGAAGAAAAGTGAAACATTTCAACCTTATTTGAACCTAAAGTACTCATCAAATAGTCCCAAATTTAATAACATTTGCAACCAGATGATAATTATAAATAGTTTTTTTTTTCTTGTATAGCCATGCCAGTGTACACAGCGCTGTACATAGAATTTGTGCAGGCACCAGGCCCTGCCCCAGAGAGCTTACAATCTATTTTTTGGCACAGGGAGATAAAGTGACTCGCCCAAGGAGCTGACACTGTGAACTGAACCAGGTTCCCCTGCTTCAAACTCAGTGTTATTAGGTATCAGAGTCAGTGTCTTGGCTCACTGAGCCACTCCTTCAGCAAAGTGGTATTAGCACTGCCCAGCAGTTTGTTTCAGCTTGTGGATGTTTGACTTTGCCATGACTTTGCATGCACCGCCTGCAGCTTATTCCATCATGCCCCCACTCTCAGGCATTTGCTGCAGGATGTGCAAACTGTAGATCTGCAAACACTGCACTGGGCAAGATGTCAGCCTAAACTTTGCCACATACACACATTGTACACGGACATGCAGTATTTCCCTAAGCCAACTTGTGGGGGAAAAAAACTAAACAGTGTTAATAGAACAAGATGATAATAAATGAGAGGTGATAATTGTAGACACTGTTTGGTTAATCATTTTAGTAACTGAACCGACCTTCCCACAAATTCAAAGCCAGAGGGGACTACGTATCAGCGCAGAGGAGCGTGTGTTTAGATGCACTGCTGTTTTCTGGAGCAGAGCTGCGGCATACTGTGTGTAAGAGCAGTTTCTTACATCTGATGCAGAATGCAGTGGTGGATTTCCCATTAGGCCCAGGCAAAATTTGGGGGTGGCTCTTTTCCCCACTAATTGCCGGGGGAGAGAGTGCTGCCTCTGTAAAGGTCTCTTACCTTCTCCTTCGCGCCACCCTCCTCCTTGTGTAGCATCGCGGCGTCAAATGATGCGGTGATGTCACATGGTGATGAGTTACCATGATAACGAAACATCATATGGCGTCGTGTTGTTATGGAAACGTGTCATCACGTGACGCTGCAGAAGGAGGGCAGCGCTGCAGGAGCTGGCGGCACGGGGTAAGTGTCTATGGTTGGCAACATTTTAAATCCAGCACCGGCAGAATGTTAGACTTACTCCACTTCAGATATGGAAGATTTTGGGATGCAAATAAAAGGCAAAAAGAGCGGAGCAGATAGATGCAAATCATGATACATCTCATTATAATGTGTGCACCATGTAATTCCTTCCCAACTGCTCCCTGGGGCAGAGACGCAGAATGTGATACATCTCATTATAATGTGTGCACCATGTAACTCCCCCAACTCCTCCTACTGACTCTTCCCAAGGTGCAAGCTGGGGCAGAGACGCAGAATGTGATACATCTCATTATAATGTGTGCACCATGTAACTCCTCCTAACTCCTCCTACTGACTCTCCCCAAGGTGCAAGCTGGGGCAGAGACGCAGAATGTGATACATCTCATTATAATGTGTGCACCATGTAACTCCTCCCCAACTCCTCCTTCTGACTCCCCAAGGTGCAAGCTGGGGCAGAGACGCAGAATGTGATACATCTCATTATAATGTGTGCACCATGTAACTCCCCCAACTCCTCCTACTGACTCTTCCCAAGGTGCAAGCTGGGGCAGAGACGCAGAATGTGATACATCTCATTATAATGTGTGCACCATGTAACTCCTCCTAACTCCTCCTACTGACTCTCCCCAAGGTGCATTGGAAATCCTCCCCCAGGAGATGTAGACGCAGCAGAGCCGAGATGAAGAGATGAGACGGATCCTCTGACGCGTTTCAGCCCATCAGGCCTTTGACAAAGGCCTGATGGGCTGAAACGCGTCAGAGGATCCGTTTGCACACTGTGCCAATAAAGTTTTTTATAGTCACTACATCAGCCTTCTCTCATCTCTTCATCTCGGCTGTGCTGCGTCTACATCTCCTGGGGGAGGATTTCCATAGCACTGCTGACTGCCGTTAGCACGCCGGGCTGTTGCTGGTATTCCACTGGTGCTCCTGCTGAACCCGGAAGTCACGACACTGCCGCCGGTCACATGACCACACACCGCGACGGAGCGGGTGCAGGGTTGGCGGCTAGAAGAGGTGTCGGTTGCTCGTGGCGTCACAGCGCCACATTGATCCAGCATTTCCTAGTACACAGAGGAGTCACTGCAGAAGGACCTGTGGTTCCACAAAAGACACGAGGACCTGGATGTTGCGGCACCACTAACCCCACTCGTGAGTGAGTCTTTATGTCTTAACACTAAATACAAGCCAGTTGCTGGGAAGGACTGTATATATACTCACCTGTCTGGGGGGCAGCCATAACCAGTGTCCCAAGATTACCTTTATAATACCATTCAACAGCATTGTGACTTTCTGAGCGCCTGGTGGGTTAACACATTGTTTACCCGTTACATATTCTCCCCAAGGTGCAAGCTGACGCAGAGACGCAGAATGTGATACATCTCATTATAATGTGTGCGCCATGTAACTCCCCCCAACTCCTCCTACTGACTCTCCCCAAGGTGCAAGCTGACGCAGAGACGCAGAATGTGATACATCTCATTATAATGTGGGCACCATGTGACTCCTGCACTGGGAGTGGGGTGCCTGCTCAGCTTGGTATAAATACTAGTGCTGGAGGGGTGCAATCTGGGAACTATTGGACTAGATAATATTTACAGGAAGGGGTTCCCCATATGATACACTCGAGCTTCTGCTGATTGAAAATAAAATGTAACTTTTCATTATTTCTTAGAATAAAATAAATTAAGGAGAGAACTAAATAAAAGTTATATTAAAAACTACTAGGGCAGCGACTGTGTGAGTTACATAGTAGAGTACTGAGCATAAGGACAGAATGTAGCATTCGGTCTGAGTCACACGGTGTAATCCCTAAAGTGCTAAGGTGCTGGGTACTAATCAGAAGGTCGCCAAAGGGATATATAGGGATGAACAAACACCAGATAAAACAAGATTTTATATAAGCGATTGGTGTGAAAAATACAAATGAAATGGTAATAATTAGCAAAACACGTTCCCATGGAGTGTATACACGGATCACAATACTATCTCAATAGCTATTAGTTGTACCGAATCTATACACTGCACTGTAGCTGCTCCACTGAGTCCCCACCGACGCTGGCCGGGGTTACCTCTTTGAATCTTCATCCACCCGTCCACACTCATGCGCGGGCACGCACGCTCTCCCAAGCTTGGTGCTTGCGGAGCCAAGGGAAAGAGTGCTTAGAGCGCAGAGCTGACAAATGGGGTGAGAGAGGCAGTGTAGGCTGAGCGGAGAGAGGTGGAAGGGGGGGGGCTGAGCGGAAAGGGTTTAAAGGGGGGGGGAGAGGGGTGAAAGGGGGGGGAGAGGGGTGAAGGGGGGGAGAGAGGGTAAGGGAGAGAGGAAGAGAGGGGGGAGGGGAAGGGGGAGAGAGGGGAAGGGAGAGAAAGAGAGAGAGAGGGAGGGGAGAGAGAAGGGAAGGGGGTAGAGAGAAAATGGAGGGACACAGACACGCACAGACACACACACACATACATACACACAGCCAAGATCCAGCCAATGACACGCCCCCTCCCTTAATAGCCACGCACCCCCGCTCCTGCTCTAAAATGATTGCAGGACAGCGAGCGCTCATGCTTGTAGAGCTGGTTACCCCACCACTCTCAAACATGAGTGAGCTCAGCAGCAGCATGGGCGAAGCCTTAGTATGCAGCGTATCCGTATATATTAGCTAGTACTGTGATATAGGTATTATGAAGCTGCCCATCTATAATTGACTAGACTATAACTAGACTCAAAGATAACTCTATCACTACGCACATGCGTCTCTGTCGTACTCGTGACGTCACAACATCTGACTGCCCTGATACCCGATGCGCGTTTCGTTCAACAGAACTCCTCCCAACTCCTTCTACTGACTCCCCCTAAGGTGCAAGCTGGGGCAGATGGGGCAAATTTGGAGCAAAATGCTTTGATCTGCCCCGATTTTGCTCCAAAATTGCCTTGATACATGGACCACTAAATAGTCTTAACCTAAACTTCTCCGTTTTCCCTGTGCTGGAAAAGATTGTACTCCTGTTCATGCTGAGGAAGCTGAACTCTTCTGCAACCCTAGGAAGATGGCTTCCAGGCATATTAACTAGGGGCATTGAACTGAATGAAAGTATGTAGATAATTGTAAGCCTTGTTCAAAAGGTTTATACTATAATTACACATCAAATAATAACTTTGTTGCAAAAGAAAAGGCGACTTAATTGAAAATAAGGGAACTTCCATGTAATAGAACAAAGTACTGGCACTTCTGAATAGCATCGCACTTTATTCTATTGCTTACCCTCCTAATCACTGTGTGAATGCATTCATCAGGCTGCACTTTTAAACAATGTATTACACCTAGTATGTCACCCACATAGTTTCCATTCCTTGAAGCAATGTATCAAAGTATCTTTCCTCCTACAAAGATAGCACAAAAGGGAAATACACAAAGCTGGTGCTATTTTACATGAGAGAAACTTTGAAACCTCTTATCTTATGTTAGGGGCTCTTAAAGAACCAGCAAGGTTTTCAGTGTCTGTGACCTAAACATGTCCCTGTGGCCAACATTGTAACCACTGGACATGGGCGAATTTATTTTGCGGATTTAGATCCGCCTCGGATCGGTCGGTCCCTTTGGTCTGCGGATTTCCGCGAATCGGTCTCAAAAAGGGCGATTCGTCTTTTGCAGGTTTTTGTAATATCACCTTCAATCCAATCCGTGGATTCCGCCATCCGCTCGTGGATTTTAACAATCCAAGCCACGGAATCCACGGATTGTATTGTTAAAATCCACCAGCGGAATGCGGAATCTGTGGGTTGGTAAAACCCACCAGCGGATTGTATCCAGTGGCGGTTTTGGATGAATCCGCACGGATTGAAACTGGTTCGTCGATGGATTTTTTCCCCCGCGGAACGGATTTTGAATGGAAAGCTCGGGAAATGCCGATAAACCCATTTTGACCGTTTCGCCCGTCTCTACCAACCACTGCTGCACATATCCTGGTAATAATGGGTGCAAGAGGAACGGTGTTCTGATGTCATTTGTGATACGGTACGAAAAGAAACAGAGTTGTTTGTGATCATCTTGCTATGCCCATTCAGATCACGTTTTGAAACCGGGGTAGTTGATTTTGAATTAAACAATGTTTTTATTTGTTTATGACTTACATGTTATTTTATGCAAATGAGCATGCAGTACACAGCAACATAACATTGTGCAAGGCTTACATGACATTGGCAAATAAATATAGCTTGACTGTATACAGTATTGTCCCTTCACACATACAGGTGATGTAGAGTCCAAGAAGGTAGCAGAGAATGCTGGGGCAGATTATGTGGTATAGAGAAGGGAGAAGGGGGGGGGGCTGTGGTTGGCAGAAGGGGGCTACACTCCAAAGTGTAGGGCTATATGTAGAATTAAGAAAAAATCAAGGCCATTCATCTGACTATGGGAGAAGAACCAGGGGAACCAGATTAGGTGGAATCTTCTGGCTGCTGAAGCAGGGGGAGATGGATTTGTGGCAGCCAGCCATGTATGCCTAGGAGTCAGCGTCCCAAAAACGGTCATTTCCATACTGTTGATGTTAAGACTGTGACCCATAAGCTTAATTTAACCCAGGGGTTCTCCATTCCAGTCTTCAAGACCCCCCAACAGTTCAGATTTTCAGAATATCCCTGCTTCAGCACAGGTGGCTCAATCAGAGGCTGTCTTCGAATGAGCCTCCTGTGCTGAAGCAGGGACTGATTGAGCCACCTGTGCTGAAGCAAGGCTATCCTGAAACCCTGACCTGTTGGGAGGTCTTGAGGACTGGAGTTGAGACCCCCTGCTTTAACCCATTCAAGACAGGGGGTGGGGTTAACTCAGCTGTTTGTAATAAGTATATTAAAGTATTTCAATTTAAAACTGAAAAACATTAGCAATCCACAAATGTCAATATACTGTACATACCTCCGGCAACCAACAGCACTAACGCAAGAAATGGACACATGTTTGTCTGCTTGAGCATTACTATCACTCGCTTGGGTTTATTTATCCAAAAAGGCTATCGTTGTTTTGTTCACGTGTTCTGTTTCCAGCGCGATAAAGCTAATTATAAGAGCTTTCTGAGCAAAGGATGGCTTTTTTCTCACCATGCGGAAAGTTTACCTCCAGGATCGTGACAGATTGCAAACAAAGCACAGACATAAGACCTTGTACAGATATATTTTTCCACATAACTTTATCAACCACCAGTGCCATGCTTATTGTGGGTAGGGCGGGGGGGGGGGTGAAGAGGGTATTTGGCCCGTGGTGGATGTTTAGGCCTTGCGGGGGGGTGGCGGGTAGAGTTAACCCCTTCATTACCTTTGCGGTTAATACTGCTAAGGTAATGAAGGGGTTAACGCCTCCCGCTACCCACCCGGTAGGTATAAACACACACAAAAGGCCAAATACCAACTTCACATCAGAGAGGGACATTAGGGCCCAATAGAAAAAAATCGCCAGGGTTATTAAATCGCCATTTTCGGCAGCGTTGCTATCACGCAGAAAGACCCGAATACTTTTTGTGCAATCGGTTAATTCCTTTACTCAGTATCCTGAATTGCAAGAGATTTTTTACAGGACTGTATCAACCGTTTTAGTTAAGCATTAGAACAATTTAATGATGCAATTTGCTCCATGGCATTGAGCAAACTTTTTCATTGGCATTAAATAGTACATACATTAAGCAGCATATGTTATAAACTCGTTATTTAAGATTAGGATTAGAGCTGATTTGTTGAGCCAGTTTGAATCTGGCAGATTTAATTTACACAAACTTGCACCATTTATTGATACAAACTTTAATACGTCTCATTCTTTTATTCCAGGCGAATTAATTATTTCTCTACATCTACTAAAAAAACTAAACAGTGCTTGCTGGCACTGACTCCTGCCTGGAGAGTCACAAGAGAAAGATTCAAGGGGATCTCAAAAATGTGATCGGAGGACTAGGGAATGCCTCATTTTTTTAGAAGTGTCCAAGCCATTGAAGGAAGGTTGTTCTGTATACTTTATTGACCAGTTTAACATATTCTGTGCAGAACACCTCAAGCCTGGAGAGCTATAATTTTTTTAATATGCGAATCATAGGCTTTCAAGCGGAAATCTACACTGCTGTGTATTTGTTTTTTTAATGGTTTTACATACCTCAATCAGGGGGTGTTCCCGGAGCTGATCTGAAGTCCTCTGACCTCTAGTGAGCCCCTTGTTCTAGACATATTAGTCAGTATATGCCCCAGGCATGGGGGGGCCCAACTCCAGTCCTCAAGGCCCCCCTCAACCCCAACAGATCAGGTTTTCAGGATATCCCTGCTTCAGCACAGGTGGCTCAATCAGTCCCTGATTCAGCACAGGTGGCTCAATCAGAGGCTCAGTTGAAGACTGAGCGGCCTATTCTATAAGCCTTCATAACACACATATCGAGGCCTTTTCGCCCAAAATGCCTACTGCTATTCTTTAAGCCTCGATAAGTGGGCTATAAAGGCATAAATCGCCCATTTTTGCAGCTGTCCAAAACAGATCGCCGGGTGAGCGGCGATAAGCCCCTTATCGGCAGGTTCTGAAACTCGTGCAATTCTAGAAGCCTCGATTAGTTGATCGAGGCTGATCGCGACTCTAGAATGGCGAGTTTCTCCCAAAATCCTCACGCCAGAAAAACTTTTTCTGGCGTGGGGCTGGGGAGAAGCTGCAGAGAAGCGGCGAGAGGGGACTTAGAAAAAAAATGCATTTTTCCTGCATCGGATTGATGCCGGGGGTCTCCGGAGCTGATACACATTAACATCAGCATCGGAGACCCCCGGCTTCCATCCCATGCAATAAAAAGGCATTTACAGGCAACTTCATTACCTTAGCGGTTGGCCACTAAGGCAATGAAGGGGTTAACTACCAGTGCCATATTTATTGTGGAAAACGGGAATGGGTGAAGGTGGTAGTTGGCCCTTGGTGGGTGTTTAGGCCTTGCGGGGGGGGGGAGGGGATTGCGGTTGGAGTTATCCCCTTCATTACCTTTGCGGTTAATACAGCTAAGGCAATGAAGGGGTTAACCCCTCCTGCTACCCACCCGGTAGGTATAAACACCCACCAAGGGCCAAATACCAACTTCACATGGAAGAAGGACATTATGACTTTACATAGAGCACCACCGTAGCCATGTTGATTTTCCTTTGAGAATACCGACAAAATTAGAAAGGGAATTATTTTGGGAACCAAAAAAAAATGATGCCAGTGGTAAATCACATTCCTTCCTTTATGCATGGCTGGTCCGCATGGGTTACCGTGACTACGGGGCGGGATTCAGGCGGCTGGGCGATGAGGTAGAACGGCTGTACAAATAATGGGCGCCAGACACTTTTGTAGTACAACTGTCATTTATTTGTGTCCCCGAGCACAGGGACCGCTCATACGCGTGTTGTGAACGTTGCACTGTATTTTCTACCAGACATACATGAATATAGAACTGAGAATCAGTTATCGCCAGTGTAACTGAGTTTGCAAAGGTACCTGCCCCAAGCCAAATGGAGCCGTGGCTAGCTGTACACAGTTGCCCGCTCCACTATACAGTGTGAAGCCTGAGCAGGGGAATCCTGTACATCAGGCCCTCAACCCCTCTCTGTGCAAATGTAGTAGGGCAGGCCGGCATTGCCCAGAACCTCCAGTTACAGGGCCTGTGAGCTATATGAGAACCATCTGATTCCCCCGGCACTGCAAACAGAAATGGATGCTGAACTAACACTAGCAGAACTTATATATGCTCATATTCTGGCAACTTTTAACTTTCACGGGGAAAGAGAAACATCAACCAGCTTAGCTTAGATTGACGGGTGAAGCAGAGATAACACAAGTAGGGGGCAGGGCCGGACAGCTTCTAGGAGGCTGCTTAGGCCAGAAGCAGCAGCCTCAATATGTAGCCCTCTCTCATCAAGCCTAGCAGCATCCTCTAGGTTATGAGTGGTCAACTCCAGTCCTCAAGGGCCACCAACAGGTCAGGTTTTCAGGATATCCCTGCTTCAGCACAGGTGGCTCAACCAGTGGCTCAGTCTTCCAGGGGCTGTCTGAACCTACTTCCCTAGCTGGCCATGTCTCGGGGAGGTATTGAGGCTTGATTCCATTTGTTACCTACGGAAGCCCCGTTCACGGTGACTTTGGGAGAACTCTATCTCATTCGGGCCCAGCACGCCAGGTGTTTATCCCCCGCTGCTGGGAATAAGGGGTCCCTCTCTGGCACTGTGTGCCACCTTGTGAAGCCAGCTATGAACCCTCCGATGGGGTTGGTCTGACTAGGCATCGGGACTACGGTCTGTTGAGTCCCTTCTGGGCATAAGCTGCCTCTCCATGAACCCCCAATGATGAAGGGAGCCATCTCTGTGGGATGCTACCTAACCAGGGTACTGTCCCTCTCTATAACAAAAATAACAGGGGATCCTTATCATATACTATCATATGCACGTATATACACTATTCACAGTGAGATCCCACCACTTCGCCTCCTCCTGGGATCTGCAATCTGCCATCCAGAACATTCCCCCTGTCTATATCTATCCTAATACCGGGCCCGGTGTTGGCCACCCCTGCACTAAAAATATAAAGTGGGTTTCATTCCACGAGAAACACTACTGGGGAGTCGGTCTGTAATTTATCCAATAAGAAAAAATGATAGAAGAGATTTCCCCCCCCCCCCCCCCCCCCACATAATCATGTAAATAAATCTATGCAAGTGTTTTGTGGGATATGCAATGAGAATAATTGCATCTCAGTGATGCACTCGCTGTTACACATTTTTAATGTCAATATTATGGCGTTACATATTTTGTTCCCTTTTGAGTGTACACCAATATTTCATGTTTAAATTAAAACAAGTGTAGATTAAAGAACCAATCCCTGTGTAAATGACCATGTTGAGCTCAGAGTGGTACCAAGTGTCTTTATACACTTTAAAACCATCAAAGCTCATTCTCCTTGAGGTAAAAAAAAAAAATAGCTATTGGTATCTGGAAGGTGTTAGAGGACATTGAGGCTGGGCAGTGGGACACATTACTTAATGGTAACCTAACTCCAGCACTGCACCATGAATAAATATTGATAGTTCACAGTGATAAAATGTAGGCGTTTGCATGATTCAGTTACACATACAATGGGAATCTCTCTGCTTATTTTTCTTTATTGGAATAACAACATCTGCACAGTTGTACAAGGCATTAACGGAAATATGAACAAAGCAATTTATTGATTTCCTACGGCGGAGAAACTTTGAAGGGAGTCGTGGCTGAAAATCTGACTTCGCTCCTTAATTGGCGGCAATTTTCTGCAGACATAAACAAAAGCGTCAGACAGCTGGAATCATGCACAGTCAGTACATGTAATTATGCACATGCACAGGTGTACTAAGGTATATTGTACAGTATGTATGTACTAAGAAGAGCGGTTGTTTATCATAGGGGCTACATATCAGTTAATATTACCATGCCTTCCTTCTATTATTTAATCTACCCGTCTGCAGCATCTGGGTCAAATATAAGAACATTTCTATGCAAACGTTAACAATACGTGTGAATAATTGGAGAAGGAAAATAATTACAGGAGTCATTACCGTTATTACATCCTATTATCTTATATGCACCAAGTAACCCCGGCCCTAACTCATCCGACTCCTCCATTTGGCCTCTCTCTATATCACGGGTTCTTAACGCTAGTCCTGAAGACCCCCAAACAGGTCAGGTTTTAAGGATATCCAAGCTTCAGCATAGGGGGCTCAATCGGTGTCTCAGTCTTAGACTGAGCCACCGATTGAGCCACCTGTGTTGAAGCAGGGACTGATTGAACCACCTGTGCTGAAGCAGGGACTGATTGATCCACCTATGCTGAAGCGGCGATATATCCTTAAAACCCAACCTGTTGGGGGGTCCTAAGGACTGGAGTTGAGCGCCCGTGCTCTATATTACTTGCAAACATTAATGAGGCAAAACATTTTTAAGTCATTTTAACAATACTTAATAATGTACTTTAATAAGAACAGAAAAACACTTCTGCGTCTTCATACGCAGCCCCCAATATTTCCCCCGTTTCTTTTTGCACCAGGCAAATCATGCTGTGTTCTCGGATACATGTAGGCACATTGTCCCGGCAATATCTCCCCTTGAAAATGCTTGCATGACTCACCGCTAGGGTTCCCTGCTTCAGCACAGCCCAGAAAGGTAAATGGGGCAAAGGGATGTAAAGTGACCCTGTAACTATGAGTCCATTACAAGTCTATGAGATAGTGTGTGGGGAATATAGGCAAGTAGGAAATAAAGTGCAGCCTTTTATTCTATTCCTCATACTCAGAGACTTAGGACATATAAAAGTATATTTTATTAATAGATGTTTAATATGGTATATACTGCTGTGCACGGTAAATGAGCTGGGACTTTCAGAACCAATGTTCTGACAGGCTACCAGGGCTACCAAGTTAGGTGCCAGTAAGTCTGCAGAACATCAGAGATGAAAGCCACAAGAGGATGCCTGAGGTGTGAAGACCAATAGGGTAGTAGTGATGGGCTCAAGTACCCACGTCCTGGGATGAATGAAAGTCGTCCGGGCTGCCATTTGTCCCTCCGGACTTGGAGGAGCCTGACCCAGCGGGTGGCATCTGAATAGCAAGGGACTGAGGTGGCAAACCTACGCATGTGCCTTGGCAGATTCAGATTCTCCGCTTACCCGGCTTTCCTGACCGGCATCACTCTGATTGACTAGTAAGAAAGTTCCCACGCTGTGATTGGCTGTAGTATTTTGTGAATGAACTCCAAAATACTATAAGAAACCTCTCAGCCAATCAGTCGGGAGATTCTCAGCGGCAGACCGGCGGCAGGCTCTTTAAATGTTTTTTAAAAAGTGCTCTTGCGCGAATAGCAAGGCACCGGCTTCAAAAAAACCTACCCGGAATATTTTCTAAGTCCAGCTTTTTGCGGCCAAGTTCTCATAAACGAGCGTATTGGTCGCGGTTGGGATTTCAAGATGATTTTAGTTCCAGGATGTTTGGGGCTAACCCCCGGTCAAGGAAAAACTCTGTTGTAGAGTGCACAGCAGCTAGGAAAGTCTAGTTTTTTTACCCCAGTTCCCAAGTAAGTGTGTCTTTTCTTATGTAGTTTGTGTAACATTGTGTGTCTGCCTTTTCATGCGAATAAATCACAATTTATTTCACTTGACCTGTTTTGCACAATGAATGATCCTGGTAAAAAGGTGTAAATGCCTGTTCTCCCGTGACACTACCCTCACCCGCTCCCTCCCTGTTACCTTCTGTACCCCCTTTCCAAATGCCCCCTCCCCCCACATAATAAATATTGAACTGCTTGTAAAACCAATAAAATAGGAGTATTAAGAAAACAAACAGGCAATTATAAATGACCTGCTGGCAGAAGCCAGGGGGTTATTGCAGAGAGAGTTCTGTGTAGTCATGTGTCCATGTAGTACATGTATGTAATTCTGTGCGTACATACAATTCTGCTAAAAGACGTGCAATACTGTACATGACCCCCACCTGGTTGATCCAGTCGATGTAAGCAGACACACGGGTGAAGACTGTGGGCTTCTTCACATAGTTACAGCTCAGACCTGAGCCAAAGCTCACAATTCCATGAACCTCCCAAGTTCCACTGGCTGTCTGGCAGTTCAGAGGACCACCGGAATCTCCCTGTGATAAGCCAAGAGACAAAGCAACACATGTGAAGGGCTCTTTGTGTGCTCCACCATTGTGCAATAGTTTTCTGTAGTAAAGTTAGTCAGTGTTCAATCCACCTTGATTGTCTTTGCCAGGAGGACTTATACAATGACATAAAGATCTGCTTTGCAAGTATGTCCTGGAAGTCACCTGAAGAGAACATGATTTTTCATGTTTATAAGTGACCAATGGACCTCTTGTTGGGTGCTCCTCTGTGCAGACTGATTTCCATGCACAATATGGGCTAAGTCATGGGTTTCCAAACTGTGGTTCATGGTGACATCAGGGGTGATCCCTGTAGCATTTAAAAATTCCCTTCAAGGCAAATCTCTCCTGCAGTCTGTGCATTTTCTACCACTACTAAGGGCTGATTTTTAGATACAGGTCTAGCATTTTGTAAATATATGTTACAAGTATATATAAATATATTGATATGAACAGAGATAAAGGTAAGTATGGTGGTCTTCCAGACCAGGGGTGCTCAACTCCAGTCCTCAAGACCCCCCCAACAAGCCAGGTTTTAAGGCTATCCGAGCTTCAGCATAAGTCTTTGACTGAGCCACTGATTGAGCCTCATGTGCTGAAGCAGTGAGCCACTAATTGAGCCACATGTGCTGAAGCTGGGATATCCTGAAAACCTGACTTGTTGAGGGGCTTGAGGACTGGAGTTGGGCAGACGATTATTAACAGTGACGTGGTCCATGATGTGGGAAAGTTTAAGAGCTCCTGGTCTAAGCTTCTGTCTGAGGGTGAGTCCCCAGTTTTCACTGTGGCATGCGTGCCCGGCAGGGGGGGGCTGCGCGTGCACTGCGCTACACCGCGATCGGCGGTCTGAGGGGAGAGGGAAGGTTGCCAATGGGAGGCGGCATGGCTGTGGCCGTGACGTCCCGTGGCTGGTTCGCCCTCATTGGCTGAACCGCCAGCGGGGCGTGGCCACGCCTCCGTCGCAAATGCTAATCTCAAATGCCCCTGCCTGTCTGAAAACCTGTCGCGCACCACTGGGGAAAGGTGCGCTACAAGGTAGGGACTGGGACCGGCCTGACTGGGGGGGCGGAGCTTGATTGCACAGTGCACGCCGAGGCGTGCGCTGTAGTAGTTACTGGGACAGCAGCCTGAGAAACCACATTGCTTAGTCAGAAACCAATGGACTTGCGTGTCTAGATGATATAGACACTTTAAATACGCAAATAAGCACTTATCAAGATGACTAGCCTTGTGAGAGTTTGTAGAGAATACATGAACCATATTAAAACACAGAACCGCAGGCTGAGTTCCTTACATTGCAGCCGGATACCACTCCATCACCTCCAGCGCACAGCATGTTGGCCTTGACTTGGCTTCCCCACCAGTCACGCAGGGTGCAGGTGGCATGATCCACCACTGGCAGAAGGGCTTGCTGCAGGTTGTCAGCGATGGGCCCATTGGCTGGAACACAAAACACATCAAATTATCCATACAATTTCAAGGAGGTTATAGAGATGGTAACGGTCACAAGTAATCACTGATGTCAGAGGGTGGTGCTAGGAGGCATTTTGGCCTCACTTTATATGCCAGCGCTGTGTTACTCTTTAATTGCGCATTGGAAAATGTATTTACATGTTGTGGCATGGGTACGTGTGTCTATCCTTAGTATAGTATGCACATACTCCACACCACATAGACTGTAAGCTCTTGGGACATTGGTTCTCTTCGCCCAATGTTCCATTCTATAAATCGGGATGTGATCTTATATTGTGTTTTGTATCCTCCGTAATTGACACTTTTTGAAAGATTTATAATGCAAAGCACTATGTACATGGTCAGCACCTAATAATTATAAACTACCAATTAGTAATAGATAACAAGGTCTGTATGGTTGACAGGTAAGGCTGTTTCTATGGTAGAAGATCATTCATTACATGTGGCTTCTACAATGTGTTGTAGAGGCATGTTGGTTAAGACATCAGGTATGTTATATCACAAATGTTTTTTTTTACATGTGGGTTCTGATACTACTGTATATGATTGTATTATACTCCGCTCCTCCCAAATCTTAGCCAATGCTTTGCAGGGAAAGGATGAGAGGGTTACAGCTAGACACATCTTCTGTCTTACTATACAGACGTCCCCATCCGGTCACGAAGCAAGGAGAGTCTTGGGCTAGCAGTACTCCATTAGGAGGCAGGCAGGATGGCTGGACTGCTTCAGTCACTTCCACGGCTTGTGCCAGTTTGATCAGGGCAATGTCATTGCTGTGGTAAGAATAGAAAGAATGAGGGTGTACCTCCCACAGGACAATGCTACCCTAAGCCAGAGCCCTTACAGATAAGAACCTCAAGCTTCAGTGCCCTTATTAAAAAGAATACCTTTACAGGTCAGAACCCTATTACAGTACGTCAGCATCATTCCGATATATTAGAGCTGCTTTAGGTCAAAGGGTTGAAGTACTCTGACAGAATCTCCCATTGTGTGGCAAAGCCTGAAAATCCCATGTCATATCTATCCCCAAGGAACCTGACATCACTCCTACATTGGACGTACATGCCTAGGTCTGAGCTGCAACTCGCATATGAGAAAATCTCCTCTAACCGGTTAGAATGTCCACTCAGAATCTCCACGCCACTCAACAAGCCCCAGCTACGTACACAATAAGGAAGGAATTCCAGTTCTCATGGACAATAATTTTTTCAGGAGAGATAATGACAGATCCTGCTTCCTCCTCCTTCAGGTTGTGTTTCCCGAGGACCACTCTGTAGATACGGCCAGAACTAAAACAGGAAAGACAAGAAAATAACAATGCATCTAATCTGGGCAGGCACCATCCAGTCCACCGGTCTGTGGACACAATCCAATACCATTTCCGGGGTGTTTCAGCACAAACGGAATGTTTACTAGAGATGGGAACATTTCTTGGGTGGATTTTGAATCCGCCACGGAATGGCCGGTTCCTTTGGTCCGCAGATCTCTGCGAATCCGTCTCAAAGAGGGGGATTTGTCTTTTTTGGATTTTTCTTATCACCTTCAAACCAGTCTGCGGATTCCGCAATTCTCTGGTGAATTTTAAGAACCAATTCATGGATTCAGCAATCCATTGCGGATTCCACATATTGGATTGGTAAAATCCACCTGCGGATTGTATCCAATGGCGCTTTTTGCCTACCCCACATGGATTGAAACTGGAACAATCCGCCGACAGATTTTACACCGCGGAACGGAGATTGAAGGGAAATCTCGGAAAATTCCGCGAAACAGATTGACAGTTTTGCCCCCATCTATAATGTTTACAAAGATGATCACGTGCAAATCTACTGAGCTAGATCTTTTATTTTACAAAATGACCCAAATGAATGAGATGTTGACGGATGTGGCCAAACATTGGGCGCTCTAGCAAGCATTGCCAGTGTAATTCTAATCTTGTGGATCCCTACACATTATCTCTCTTCTTCCCCGGAGTTGTCCTCTATTCACAAGAGTAGCAAGCATTGCCAGCTCGAGTCTGCACATCAATAGGGCAATCATTGCAAAATGAGGAAAATGTCTGGTGCAATTGATTGGTTCTTATAGTGCAGTCTTATTTGTACCTGATCCCCTATAGGCATCTAAAAAAGAAGGGTTCTTAAATTAAGAACAGCTATCAATTCAACGCTAAATTGGACACTAATATAATTCGGGTGCTATTTAACTTGTGTACTCCCATGTTGAGCTTATTTAAATAAATTAGGAATAGACATGTCTTCAGTTGTTCTATTAATGACCCCGCGCAAACTGTATTTTACACCTATTTTTGGCCAACTCTAAATTGGGCCCTTATTTTTACAAGGCGCGAACAGGCCCTTAGCGCCCACTGAATTACTCTGTGCTATGACTCCAACCCTACATTTGCCCCTGAGACACATAAGGCCATGTTTCCTGAGCCGTGCTAAGCACGTTATAGCTTATTCAAAGGAGACCTTATGGATTAGCACCATCCACAGTTATCCTATCCTGGGGGTCTCTTTTAAAAACAGACGTGCAGATGGGACAATTGCCCCTGTCCACATATAGAAAAGACATTTTATTCTGACTTCAGTGATAATCCGTATTCCCAAAACGAATACGATTACCCACCCGGTGTTTAGTAGCCAGTAATATACTGTTTTAGATAAAGAGGTTTTGGCAGGAATCCCACAGGACGCACAGGCTTTGTAAACTCAGGAAGTATTTGCCCCTGTCCTTGTGTCTCCCAGAAGAGCTGCACTGGTGCAATACCGGTGCAATACCGGTGCAATACCAGTGCCGAACATGGCACCATCATTACTAAAGTTAAGCATGAAATGGCACTGTCACAGCAGGTTGTTTTCTTTGATCATTCTGCTGTCTGTGCTGCACCAAGGAAACGTTTATACATGAAACACACCAATGAAAGGGACGTCCTTTAATGGTACCTGATGCAATGAGCGGCAGTCAGGACCCAGTTGGGAGCGATGAGAGTTCCCCCACAGGTGTGGCCCCAGCCGCTGCTGGCGGAATACTGAAGGGAGATCTACAGATACAAAGTTTCAATATGAAGTATCACTTTCCAGCACCCAACGGTCCAACATGTGAAACAAGCCCGTGCTCTGCATACCTGCCAGGGCCAGCTGTTTGGGTTCACATCTTCTCCTCCCACCACTCTGGATACGTTGGGCTGATTGCTTGGAACACCACAGCTGTGGGCTGAACCATGGGAGGGGGAGTGTGGCATCAGATCAAGTTAGTCAACATGTCCCAAGCTTAATATAAATATTACTGTATGCCTAGGCAGCCTTACATCCTGCGTTGGGATGGGAAACTCATTCATATTTGAGCCATATCTAATTTGGTAAGGAGACTCTTGTCAGTTTATGTAATAATTACATCCATGAAGACATCTCACATTGGCCCAATAAAAGGTATCCCCTTCTGTTAACAAAACACATCGCATTGTCAAATGTTTTAATTTCATTTCATTGCTTTTCACCTTCTCCATCTATTCCGGAAAAAGAGACAGGTTTCAGACAGCCAATTATATTCATGAAGAATGACACTTTTGGTTAATTAGAAGGCATTCGCAAATGTATACCTCTTCAATACTAATCTGTTTACTTGATCTTTGCACCAGGAAATGTGTTCTGTTAAATGTGTTATGCTGACAAAGCTGTACAAGCTATAGGTATACTGTATTTGTTGCAATCCTCAAACCAATGATAGGAACAAAGGCACATACCGTATTTAAAGTAACAGTTCTGCTTTACCCCTTTTCTTCTTATTTGTATATGTAAAGCAAGTGACAATGTATAACTCTACATTTTTACCTTTCGGATTTCTCTATTGTGGACACTATGGGGCCTATGCAGTAAGCGTTCATAAGCCACTTATCAAGCACTTATCGCCCAAAATGCCTACTACTATTCAGTAAGCGGTGATAAGTGGGTGACAAAAGACTGAATCGCTCAAAAAATATTGCTCATAAAAAAAATCACAGAGGCAGCGGTGATAAGCCACTTATCACTGCTTTCGGCATGTTCATAAACACGCGCAATTCTAGTAGCAGTGATTAGGCTATGAACGCCTATCACCGCTCTAGAATGGGGATTTTATCACAAAATCCTCACGCAAGAAAAAGTTAGCTTAAAGGTGTTAGAAACCTGCAGAGAAGCGGCGAGGCGGGACTTAGAAAAAAAATGCATTTTTCCTGCATAGGTTTGATGTCGGGAATCTCTGGAGCTGATATACATTAATATTAGCACCAGAGACCCCTGGCATGAACCGTATGCAATAAAAATGCATTTACAGTAAACTTCATTACCATAGCGGATAGCCTCAGGGACACCTTACTTCCCGAGATACAGGCCCCGTTATGGGGTGCCGGGATCTCCTATACATTTCAATGTCCACGTCACATGACCATGGGAATAAAATGCATAGGAGATACCGGCACCCCATAACGGGGCCTGTATCTCGGGAAGTAGGGGGTCCCTGAGGCTATCCGCTATGGTAATGAAGTTTACTATAAATGCATTTTTATTGCATAGGATTCTTGCCAGGGGTCTCTGGTGCTAATATTAATGTGTACCAACGCACACTTTATACACATAAATTTCGGGCGAGATTTGCACAGGGAGAGACGGCTCTCTCAGAGCAGCTCTCTCTGCAGCAGATACAACTCGCCGGGTAAGGCCTTTTCAGAGGGTCGTTCATCAGATCACCAGCTAAGCTTTTGTGAATTTTTCTATGACAGGTAATGAAGGCTTTCTGAATACCGAGATAGCAACGCTCATAAAAAGGGTGATTTAAATGGCCCGGTGATTTTTTTTATGAACCTTTAGTGCATAGGCCCCTGTGTGTCTGTTTGTATAAGATAAATAGTGTTATTGCAAATTCTCAATCTTATTGCCCATGGATGAAATTCCCTCTTTAGTTTTATTTGGGGCATTATATATTTTTTTACTTTTACTTGACTATTTAGGATCAATTGTGAATTGACAGTAATGTTTTTCTATGAAGTCGTCTTTTACTTATTTATGGAGCATAATATGTTTTATTATATCTATACTAAATGATTTAATATAATCTCCTCCAATGAGGGAATGGCTCAGTGAGTACAGAAACTGACTGACACTGAGTTTAAAGCAGGACGAGCCTGGTTCAATTCCTGGTGTTAGCTCCTTGTGACCTTGGGCAAGTCACTTTATCTCCTTGTGTCTCAGGCACCAAAAACATACAGTAGATTGAAAGCTCCATGGGGCAGGGACCTGTGCCTGCAAAATGTCTCTGTAAAGTGCTATGTAAAACTAGCAGCGCTATACAAGAACATGCTATCATTATTATTTTTTGTCTTTTTGATAATCTTTATGATTTAATATGAATTCATATATGTTCTTTCTTTGTATTTGATAAACACTCATGTGTTGCTCTTTGTTTTTTAATAATATGGGATTAGTTCCTCCATAGTTGTATACTACCCCTATTGTTTGTGTGTTTTTCTTTGGACATGGCTATTCAGAAACAAAGTCTTCATTATTAATATGTTTTATTAGTTCTTATGACACTTTATAAAGTCATATATGTCGATGATAACTTTATTATGTTATTATATCTTTTACCCTTTCTTATTTTTATTTTTTCCTTTCTTTTATCTTTTTCTTTTCTCCCCCCCCCCCTTTTTTTTTCCCCCTTGCCCGGTGTGTTTTTCCTTCCCCCGCCCGCCCTTTTCTTTTCTTATTTGTAATGTAATTTAGATTGTTTTATTTAATGTGGCATTTGTTGGATATAGATCACAGAGACACCTTATTGGCTCTATGTGATCTTATGCTTTAATACTCTAGTTGCCTATGGGTTGATCTGTCCACAATTTGTTTAAATAAAGTTATAGAGTTTGGATAGATTAGGTGTAGTGCGTCCGTGAAGCAAGCGTGCTCCCAAACCTAGGCAGGGGTCGGGTGTCTAGTTAGTTCAATTCAGTTAATGTTTATAAATAAAGTTTTGTGTTTCAAAAATATCTGAACCAATAGAAACTCACGTATCCTCACAGCTTAAGGCTGAGTCCCCAGTGCGTTCTGTGACACGCGCGCCCGGCGGGGGGGGGGGGTGGCGGCGCGTGCACAGCGCTAACCGCGATCTGCGGTCTCCAGGGGAGAGGGAAGCTTGCGACGGGAGGGGGCGTGGTCGGGGATTTGCGGGGCGTGGCCATTACGTCACGCGGCTGGTTCGCCCTCATTGGGTGAACCGCCGGTGGGGGCGTGGCCACGCCTCCGTCGCAAGGTTTGAACTCAATTTGATTTGTACAATTTGAGTTGTAAAAAACCCTGCAGCACGGCGCGGCTGCACCTTCTGCGTGACGGTGTCTACTGGGCCCAGCGCCATTGAGGGGCGGTGCTTACACGCACAGCGCACGCCGCGCCGT
The DNA here is from genome assembly GCF_040206685.1 of Ascaphus truei. NCBI lineage: Eukaryota > Metazoa > Chordata > Amphibia > Anura > Ascaphidae > Ascaphus > Ascaphus truei. The sequence continues at coordinate 120,177,662 of NC_134488.1, read as the reverse complement.
GCGCACAGGCAGTTACTGGGACAGCAGCCTTAGGAGGAACGTGAGACCGATTGAATATAGTGTCTGACGTCACGCTCGCGCCAGCATTGAAATATGCTAATTTTTTACAATTATTCACACCATGGTGAAGCGCTTTAGGCGTGAAATGCGTTGTGTGTTTCCCCTACTTCTATAGGGGTTCGTTGTTTTGTTTGATCCAATAAGTTCTTCTTTTATGAAGTAGCCCCCTCTGGATCCTTATTTCTCAGTTTTTTCTATCTTTGTTCCTACATTCTTACCTAAGCTGGCAATCGTTTGGTGCTCCTGTTATAAATCTGTCAAAATACTGATTGTGTGACTAACATAATGGCTGCCTGTCCGTTTCAATCAATCCTTCCGTCAGTGTAACTCAACAGCTACAATGTATTCTTATATTACAACGGTAACGTTATCTATGTGTTACAGTTTACAGCTCAAACTGCTGGGAATATTGGCAGCAAATTATCCCAAACAGGAAAGTATTGCAAAATCTTGCACTGCTTGGGAGGTGGGCTAAAGCCTGCTATAGAAATCAAAGGGTGCTTTAAAACTCATTACAAATTGTATTGAGTTGGATAATAAAAAAATAAACCGTCAGTAAGTATTATTTAATATTACAGAACTGATTTATTAAGAAAAAAAACATAAGATTTCATGTTTTTCTGCTTTAAACGGTGCTAAATCATTAGGCCATTTAATTGAATATATGGTATAAATCATTCTATATTATTGAATTGACCCTTTCATAATTTAATTCTTGGCTCAAACCCCAATCATATTCTAGGAACTACATTGTCCAAAATGCTGTGCAAGAACTGAACTAAATAACCCGGAGCAAGCGATCGATTACAGGAGAACAGATTGATCTGCAGCTTAGCTAATCACTTGTCAGTGTGCAGATTGTATTGATGCACATATTGAATGGGGAAAATATATATATATTTTTAAAAACGGCAGCTTGAACTGCAGCTTTAAAACTTCCTCTAACTTTTAACTTTTATCATTTTCTAAATTCTGTGAACGACGATTAAGGTAAATGTTGAACTTACCATAGCCCAGCAAGATCGCAAGAAACACAAACTTGAACATTGTGACTTGTGGGAAACACTAGTCACTTCTAGCTACTTATATACCCTGTCCCTTGTATACAAGGTCAAAGCCAATGAGAGGACAGAAGCCACCAAGGTCATTGCCAATTTTTCCCCAAATAACCTCAGTGATAGGGTGACCTCCTTCCAAATCCACACTCACTTTGGACTCATTATTAATGAGATTTGATAACAACGTATTTACTTTGACTTTATCAGTGTTTTTAGCTTGGAAAAAAGGTGACATTTTACTTCAAAACCAGAGAAGACAAGCATGCCTTTAGCTAACCAAGGCCAACTCATATGCATGGAAGTAAAGCCACGGTGAAGCAAGGCAACCTTCTGTGGATCTGGACCCAAGTTTTGTTTAATAATCCATACTCTGTGACAGGTCTAATTTTGGAGGCACCATTCCAGGGTTTGGTAACAAAATAATGACAGCTGTCAGTAAACATGACTTCTTTCTGTGTCAAACTATTCAAGGAGAGTGGCTTTTAAAGCAAAGACTGCGTTGATGGATGTAATCGTTAATAAAAAATGGGGTAAAGGGAGGGTTAGGAGGGACAGGGATTCATTCTGAGGACCATCGATCATCTTACCTTGGATTTCAGGTCATTTTTAACATCTCAACCCTCTCATTTGATGTTAGGTTGGCTTTCATTGCCCATTGTGGGATATTATTTCTGCACTAGTCAGACACAGTGTGAGACATTGAGGGGGTTATTCATTAAACTGCGATAGTGACGATTGGGGGCGCTATCTCCCCTATTGACTTGAACGGGAGTTTCAGTGGGATAGTGCCCCCACTCCCTCCCCGATTGGAACTATCTCAGTTTAATGAATAATCCTCTGAGACTACAATGTAAGTAACTTTCAAATGGGTTACAATTCAATTTCCTATTTCCCGGCCATGAAAAGTCGCTCTGTGCGTCTAACTTTTCAAGAGCTTTCTCAAAATTATACTGGTCCTTTATCCAGCAGATTCAGTGCATGGTCCCTGGTTTTAGCAGTTATATTCTTACCTCTTGAAGTCCTTTAACATGTCCTCATAATTCATTTTATGCATCCAAGCACCATCTCAATTGCTCCTCCTTAGTCAACCTCTATACGTATGCCCTTACATAGATGTGCCCTGCACTGTTATACACATAAGGGCAAAGTCTTACCAATAATCAGTGTCATTTCATTTTTTTTTATTTACTATTAAAATCCCTCCCTGTATAGCCCTGTTCGCTACTCGTGCGGGTCCTGGAGAAAAGCAAATTACAGGCCAAATGGTAATAAAAAATGCACAAATGCGCACCAGGGATTAGTGGAAGGTAATTTATTAAAAATACACAAAAACTGAGGGGATCCAACCCCACCTCAGAACAGCTGTGCAGCTGGACGGCTAAGTACTACCAAGGAGAACACCTGATGGTGACTAAACCCTAAGCTGCACAGTATACAAATACAGTAAAATTTATATAAAAAACATGAAAGAAAAAAACAAACATGAATACAACCTATCAACAGATTTGTATAGAAACCGCCATAGGGTTGGGCACTGGTAAGGGGAAACGGACACTGAGACAGTCAGCAGACTCGCGGTGTCTGCACAGGATCCGGATCTCGGCACCGCTTAGATGGAAAAAAACGCTGCTGTCTCCTGCAGGCTCCGTCTCAGCTTACCAGCATACACGCGCAGGATGACCTGTCGTGACCTCTACGCGTTTCGTACCAAGTACTTCGTCAGGAGGTTTTTTTTTCCATCTCCGCGGTGCCAAGATCCGGATCCTGTGCAGACACCGCGAGTGTGCTGACTGTCTCAGTGTGAGTGTCCGTTTCCCCTTACCAGTGACCAACCCTATGGCGGTTTCTATACAAATCTGTTGATAGGTTGTACTCATGTTTGTTTTTTTCTTTCATGTTTTTTATATAAATTTTACTGTACAAATACAAATACTGTGCAGCCTAGGGTTTAGTCACCATCAGGTGTTCTCCTTGGTAGTACTTAGCCGTCCAGCTGCACAGCTGTTCTGAGGTGGGGTTGGATCCCCTCAGTTTTTGTGTATTTTTAATAAATTACCTTCCACTAATCCCTGGTGCGCATTTGTGCATTTTTTATTATCTTGTATTTCAGGGTGCCTTCCCCCCTTTACAAGGGGGGTTCACCTAGATTTGAGAGTTTCTGGGGAGACGCTTTATGTACATGCTGCAAAGGGATCATCCACACCATCACACAGCACGAGCGCTGAATATCCTGTTTTTTCTACAGGCCAAATGGATTGATGTTTATTGTATCCTTTGCAAACATATTTCACATACGGTTTTTGGATAGAGGAATGCAAAATCCTGACTAATTACCAGCGTTCTTAATTATACCTAATTTTCCAGGATTTCAAGCTTTTGCTATAAGATAAATAAAGGGAGATATTCTTTAGAAGCAAAAGTCTTTGAAATGTAAAACTGAAGATGTGGATATAAAGAGAGGCGGTAAGACTGCGTCACCCCCTGTACCATTACACTGTACTCACTGCCTTTCACCACTATATTACTGTGCGGTGTAGCACTGCGCTGAGACGTTCTACACCTGTGGTGTGTGAACAAAGCATCTGCATCTTGTTATTTTAGCCTTGACATGGAAGCGTCTATCAAGAATTTAAGTAGAAAACAACTATTGGTTAACTGAGGCATTAATGATTCGTCAGGTTCCAGTAGAATCCAATTATTATCTAACATTCTAAGCATTGCCTCCGTGTGCGAGTATATGGTGATATTCAACGTTACAAGATGCCCTGATGTTATATACCTGTTACACCTCCAACATTCTGTTTCACCATTTGATTTCCAGATCAGACAGTTACCATAACAACAGCTTCTTAGCGTTCTGATCATCCTGCTATGCTAAGGCCCGGGCTATGGCGCCTTCGCCTGCACGGAGGCGTGCGGAGGCTGTGAAGTCACCCGCGTGAAGCGGGTGCTTTCCCTGGCCATGGTGGACAGGTCATGGGAGGGGCGTTCCTAGGTGTGTCACAGAGCTGGTTCGCCCTCATAGGGCGAACCGCTCCCGTGACCTGCGTGTCGCGCCAAGAAATATCAATTTCAACTGATTTCTTGCTCAATGCGCGCCCCCTCCTGCCTCTGCTCGCATGCGCGATCAATGCCTTAAGGCAATCTCTCTCTCTCTCTCTCTCTTTGAGTTTAGATGGTGTGCTTGGGAGCTGTTGATCTAATTAATGATGGTCACATTTTCTCAGGCACATACATCTTTCTCCTTGCAAACCTTAAAGAATGTTAGCAGTACATAATATGATAGCAAATGTTGGGTGCCAACTGCTGGTTTCATATGCCATCATTTGCTGAAGACTTTTCCAAAGACTAGAAGTTTACGAAAATTCTAAAGCAACTGAACTAAGCCATTGGTATGCGGAAAGAGTAAGTTCATAAGCAACTGAAAGCCTTGGCCACCAGATTTTCTCCGGAGCAATGTGGGGGTAAGGATCTGCTTTGTGAACTACAGTAGATCTCTTTTGTATAGGGATTTTTATAGCTCAAAAGTATTTAATCAAGGCATGTACATTGCATGCTCATCCGCCACTACGACATACAAAGGGTTTAAATGGTGTCTACCCTTACACCAACCTCACACAAGTAGACTATTGCAGTCCAGGACTTTTAGCCATGTGTGTTGAACTACACACAGTATGTTGAACTACTGTATAGTGGCTAACAAGTACAAAAAGAATAAATGGGATTTAAGATGGTGGTGCCATCGGTGGCTCTGCACTGAGCCCAGCGGTTACAGATGCCCGCGCTCTTCCCCACAACAAGGAAACTGATTGCCGGGGGAGAGTGCAGGGCCTCTGTAACTGTCTCCTACCTTGTCCAGTGGCATCTTCTGCTGCAGTGTCTCGTTATCATGGCGCCCTGGGCAGTGTGCAGCCTGGTCTGCAAAGGGGCCCCTTTGTGATGGATTGGATAAAATGCCTATTTCTTCATCTGTAATGTGTACCTTGCTATTATTCCTTACTCAAAATGGCTACCACAGCTACCCCTCCCATCAAGTATGGAAGATAGCTCCCCACCTAGGAATTCCACTTCAATGCTGATGTGTTAAAAAAACTGCAATAACAAGACCATAAATCATAACAACAAGACCATACAAGGACAAGACCTAACAAAGAACCAATGAGACAAATAACCTTTAGACCTGAGACAGCTCTTTTGCATACAAACCCCCTCCCCTACAGCCCCTGTATATGAACGCAGGCTGTGTAGGAATAAAGTCAGACATTATCATTCTGAACGTGTGTCAGCGTGATTTTTTCTCAGTGCACGCATTACCTACGTAGGAAACTAATCTGGACGGGGACAGATACTCTGCAGACGGTTGTTCTGATCCAAATCAGCTGGCGCCCAACGTGGGGCCTGGGTTGTGAACCAACAGACAGCCGTGAGCAGAGGGACCGGGGTGGACCAAGTGCGGACGCGGCAGGAGACTGATCACCTCTGGAGTACATTAAGATAACATTTATTATCTACCGATACGCACAGTCTCCGCTGTTGGTCTATTTCTGTGTCTCATACGGCTCTCCGAAGGTCACCTAAAGACAGGTAGATATCTTGCCCAGAGCCCGTTTTAAACTCAAACCTGTTACCTAGACTATCTGTCACCCGGTATATGTTATATGTGTTAGTCAGTGCCGCAAGTGGGAGCCCAAAGTGGAGTGGGATTTTTGCCGGCTGACTAGGGGTCTTGTCATTGTACGTTGTAAACTTGGTGGAAGGAGGGGAAAGGGGGGAGTAAGGGATAGTCGGTTCAGAGAGGAACACATGATCCCTGGAGTGACTGCATGGTTGGCGCGTTGCAGAGGGAAGGGTGTTAAGGCGCGTTACGGTTGGTAACAGCGCGGAATCCTGCTGACTGATTCCTGAACAACCTTTTCCTCTCTCTCGTAATCAAGTTGTATGTTATGTCCAAAATGTGTTTGTGTATTAGTGTTGAGAATTCATGAGGACGGGTGGGGATTGTTGAGAGTAAAAGAGATAGCCCCTAGACGACGTTAAACTGCCCGAACTCCTGTTTTTTCCGCGTTAAGGTACGCTTTGCAGTAAAAAAGAAAGTGAATAGGAAAGAAATAGCAAGTGAATTTGCCAATAGTTGAGGAAGTTGGTATTGAGGGTTATTTTTATGAAAGGTTTATATGCAGAAATTGGGATACAATAAGAGACTGTGTATATTATTTGGAAGGGAAAGAAAGTGTTATAAGTAAAAGAAAGAAGCGGGAAAAAAAGGCAGGGCATTTTTGTTAGTAATTGCAGTGTAGCTTAAAAAAAAAAAACCATGGGAACACAGGCAAGTAAGACAGAGAAAGGAGTCTTAGCCTGCCACCTAGTGGCGGAAAGAGAGAGAAGAGAACGGAAGGAATGGGAGTAGACCACTAGTAAAAAATTATTTAAAGGGTTTGTTCGTACTGGCCACACGAATGGGTCTTTTAAAACCAGAAAATATTATTTTTCCTTCTGTTCTAATGGCAGCTAGAAAGAGAATCCGAACAATAGCAGCACAGACCGCGCCAAAACCCCCCTTTTTCCTGTAAAGGAATGTGCAAAAGATACGGAAATTGTGCAGATGTCTAAATGACAGAGGGGTCTTTTTCTGTGGGAGGGAGAAGCTCAGTGAGCGTCGTCTTGTGTGTTTTTGAATCCCACAGGGAAACATACCTTACGTTAATATGGGTCAAAAGAATTCTGTTGAGGGACAGAAGGGTCCCGCTGCATTTATTTTTATCATTGCCAGGACAGAAGTTAATATAATAACAAGTGAAAAAGAAAGCAAGTAGACTGTTTAAAGTATGTGGTATTACTGCAGCAGAAGGCAGGTTACAACCAGAAATGTGGCGAAAAATATTGAAAGAAAAGAGAGGAATTTTAAGTGATAACAACCTGCGGAAGACAGCGGAAGCCTGGTTTAATGTTGCCAAGGCTTTCCACAGAGAAAAAATGGACCGAGCAGGAGATAGAAAAGGGAGGGAAGGTTGTATTTCTTTATCACCCTTGCGGTGACTGTACAAGTAACCCCCCTGAAAATGACCAACCCCCACCCTATGCTGGTGCTGACCCACCCCCCTGGACATGTTTAAGGTGTGGCACCCGAAACCCCCAATGCAGGGAAGATTGTTTTAATTGTGGTGCTCAGCGCCCCCGTGTGACTGATTCACCTATACTCACTCCTTTGTTACCTTCGCTCCCAGCTCCAGCAGCACCCCCACCTTTACAACCCACTACCCCGCCACGAATGACAAACCAACCTTGACTGCCCATGTAGCACAACTATATCCTGTGCTGCAGGCGGACGGTTCCTATTACACCCCGACTACGCCCCTAATGCCCCTGATGCCAGCCCTTTCACCCCAAACAACCACTGCCCCAGCGGTAGGGATTCAAGTCTACCCTGACACAACAATAGCATACAGACCCAGCAGCAGTGCCCACTACAGTGCGCCCGGTAGTTTTGACTCAGATAGTGAGTCACAGGCCGCTGCACAGGAGGCGAACATGACCTGGAACACTAACCCCAGACACCCCCCAGTACCCGACCGTGGACCAAGGTTATATGGGCAGACGCCCAAGCAGGTAGAAGGCGCCCCAATAATGTATGTCACCTCACCCCCTTCCTGGTAGACACAAGTGCAGCCAGGAGTGTAATTAGAGCTGCAGACATACCCGACCCTTCCTATTTGTCTGATATTGATGTTTCATGTGTGGGGGTAGATGGCACACCGAGCTCTAGCCCATTAACACGACCCCTGCAGATAGGTCCCTACCCTGAACTATTTGCATGATTTGTAGTTTCTTCTACTTGCCCGCTTAATCTGCTTGGCGCTGATGTTTTGTCCAGGTTACAGGCCTCCATAATATTCTCCGAGGACGGCACCATTGATGTAACCTCCCCGCTCTGGGAGTCAGATGTCTCTACCCTTTGTTCCCTTCCGATACTTTTGGCATTAGCGGACAAACCCTCAGCCGCCAGTATACCACCCACTGTCATGGATAGGATCCCGTCCAAATTGTGGTCCACAGGCCCTGAGGATATCGGGCACCTAACGGTACCACCCATTGTTGTATAGCTCAAACAAGGGGCCCCGCTTCCCCGTAAACCGCAATACCCACTAAAGATAACACAAGCTGATGCTATCACGAAACATGTTAAGGCTCACCTTGCAAATGGCGCATTAATACCTTGCACCTCACCCTGCAATACCCCTCTTTTCCCTGTAAAGAAACGCACCGCGAAGGGTGCACCTGATAAGTATAGAATGGTTCAAGATCTTCGAGCAGTAAATGATGCAACCATTGTACGATGTCTTAACAACAAATCCCTTTCAGATGACCCCAGAGGCTTCCAAGAATTTTACTGTTCTCAAACAGGTAATATCCTCGGCCCCTGCCTTGGGCCTCTCAGAATATGATTTACCCTTCAAGCTTTTCGTATCAGAATGAAATGGACATGCAACTGGAGTGTTAACACAGCCACATGCTGGCCGATGTCGACCTATTGGTTATTACTCCAGCCGTCTCGACGCTGTGGCTCGTGGTGGACCGTCCTGTCTTCGTGCTGTCTTTGCTACTCAAGCACTGCTGGATAAAACTTCGGACATTGTTCTAGGGTATGACCTCATTCTCCTGGCACCACATGACATTGCTGCTATTCTCAATCAGACACAGCCAAAACATCTGTCCGCTGCCAGACACCTCAGTTTGCAATGCTCGCTTTTCATTCCAGACAATGTCACCCTTCTCCGGTGCCAAGTGCTTAACCCCTCCACTCTTCTTCCACTTCCCGAGGGGGGAGATGTGCAGGGACACGAACAAGAACAAAGCACAGCTGGAGTCAACCTACCCCATGATTGCTTCGAACTCATGAAGCTAGAAACAGCTCATCTACCCACGGTGAGTGAAACGCCGATACAGAACCCAGATCTAATCCTGTTTGTGGATGGTTCTCGATATGCTGATCAACAAGGCACCTACCATACGGGTTATGCTGTCACCACAGACTCTGTGGTCCTACTGGCAAGCACACTACCATCAACAGCATCTGCACAAGAAGCCGAACTACAAGCTCTCACTGCAGCGTGTAAACTGGGAGAAGGACAAACGGCGAATATCTACACTGACTCTAGATATGCCTTTGGTGTAGCACACGATTTTGGCGTCATTTGGCAAACCAGGGGATTTCTGACAGCAGCAGGAACACCAGTGAAACACAGCTCAGCCATACAAGCTCTGATGGACGCCCTACTCCTTCCAAGTCATGTGGCCATCCTGAAGGTAAAAGCCCATGGGAAACTGAACACAGAAGAAGCCAGAGGAAACCATCTGGCGGATGCTGCGGCAAAACAAGCTGCCAGCGGGATACGAGAAGTGGAAGATCGAGTGGACACGACAAGGATGGTTCCGTTAATGCAGAACCTCCCAGTAAATCGAGAATATCTGAAGAAGTTGCAAGAATCTGCAACAAAGGAAGAAAAGGAAAGCTGGAAGAGAAGAGGTGCATCACCCCAAGAAGGAATTTACGAGTACAAAAAAAAACTTTGTCTGCCACGGGCACTGTATCCTGCTGTGGTACAATGGGCACATGGAGCAGCACATCTCTCGAAGACTCTTATGAATGCACTGATCGACAAATACTATGTGGCGCCTGGAATTACCCCAATGACTAGTCATTTCTGCAAATCATGTACTATTTGTGCAAAGTGTAACCCTGGACGTGTGGAAAAACCACCGCAGAAACACCTTGCAAGGCCCTTAAACCCTTTCCAGCGTATCCAGATTGACCATATTCAGATGCCAAAGTCGGGCCGTTTTGAATATGCGTTAGTAATTGTAGATATGTTTTCAGGATGGCCAGAAGACTATCCTGTCACCAATCTCACTGCGAAAACAACAGCAAAAAAACTCCTGACAGAGGTGGTTTGTAGATATGGGGTACCTGAAGTAATAGAAAGCGACCAAGGCCCCGCTTTCACTGCTACGTTAGCTAAAGAAATTTGGTACGCGCTAGGGACCACCCTTGCTTTCCACACCCCATACCATCCCCAGAGAAGCAGAAAGGTAGAAAGAATGAATGGCACACTGAAAACTAGAATGTTGAAAATGGCCCAGGAAACAAATATGCCCTGGCCAGATAGTCTACCCATTGCTTTGTTCAGTGTTCAATACACCCCACGAGGGGAACATGCTCTATCCCCATTTGAGATACTGTTTGGTACTGCCCCCAAACTTGGTTGTTACTACCCACAGCAGTTACAAATGCAGTCTGATGTTTTGATCAAATATGTAACTGCCCTAGTGCAAGAACTAACCAATATGCATGGTCGAGTGTTTTCTTCTATTCCAGATCCAGATCTAGATACCGGGACTCATAGACTCGTGCCCGGAGACTGGGTGCTCATGAAGAAATTTGTAAGGAAACACTCCCTAGAGCCCAGATATGATGGTCCTTTCCAAGTTCTGTTGACCACAGCCACATCAGTCAAACTAGCTGGCAAGAACACCTGGATACACGCCTCTCATTGCAAGAAGGTTCCAGCTCCCAACGAGGACACCTCAGAAGGAAAATGATGCTATATATCTTTTGCTTGTTGGGTCTAGGGGGGGGGGGGGCACAAAAGGTTGCTATCACCCAATATGAAGAGGTAGTCACGTTTTGGGATAATTCATCCAATATTCATGTAGCTACCTTCTCCTTTGATTATTGTAATATAGTCCGCTGCCCCTCAACACATTGGCAATGTAATCGATACAGCAATGTCGGTTTCAGGTCTACTTATATATGCGTAACGGATTCCTACTGGGGACAGGAATGTGGTTACTGGGGAGCAGTAGGGTGGAACACGGGAACAGATTGGGGATACCGACCACAAAATGGTCTAGCAAGGAAAGACGGGATGGCAAAAGATTCTTGCCCAAATAGGCATCGCAATAGTTATTATTTTTGTTTTGCCTGTGATTATTGTCTGCTGTGTTCTCCCATGTTTTTAAAAGTTTATGACCAAAGCTGTTGACAATAGCACTCCTACCTTTTTTCTGCAGTCAGATAATAATACTCCACTCTCGGAAGATGGTCCATTTACTCCGTTACAGTCCCTCCCAGTTAAGTACAATAGTATAAATCCATAGGGACAGCATCTGACTTCCTTATGTGCAAAGTCTGTGGCAAGGGGGGTCATGGACAAGCCATGACTCGTCTAACATACAGCACAAAAGAGTTCCCAGGCACATCTGGACAGATGAGTTAGTACACATCTAGGGACAGACTCAGAAATAGACATTTCTAGGGGGGACTGTGATGGATTGGATAAAATGCCTATTTCTTCATCTGTAATGTGTACCTTGCTATGATTCCTTACTCAAAATGGCTACCACAGCTACCCCTCCCATCAAGTATGGAAGATGGCTCCCCACCTAGGAATTCCACTTCAATGCTGATGTGTTAAAAAACTGCAATAACAAGACCATAAATCATAACAACAAGACCATACAAGGACAAGACCTATCAAAGAACCAATGAGACAAATAACCTTTAGACCTGAGACAGCTCTTTTGCATACAAACCCCCTCCCCTACAGCCCCTGTATAAAAACGCAGGCTGTGTAGGAATAAAGTCAGACATTATCATTCTGAACGTGTGTCAGCGTGATTTTTTCTCAGTGCACGCATTACCTACGTAGGAAACTAATCTGGACGGGGACAGATACTCTGCAGACGGTTGTTCTGATCCAAATCACCTTCACCATGGACTGGGTTCACCAGGCACTGGGTGGGGGGCAGAGGGAGGCAAAGGAGAATGCCCGGCGGCCACGGTGGAGCCCTGCTCCGCAGGATCTAGATTTCACTATCCACTGTGGCCAGGACAATGTACTGGACAATGCCGGAGGACAATTTTGCCAGGCCAACCCCTCAGGACTTATTGAGTGCTTCAAGGGCGCCAGTGGTATCCCAGTGCCAGGGGGAGGCAGCTGGGGCACCAGGCACCCCTTGAGCAGGGGAGGTGTGACGATCGAGAGGATTTGGCCCGGGATTAAAGGGGTACACTTCAATTGGCCACCCTCTACCCTCACCTGGGAAGCAAGGGGTTAACTGGACTGAGGTCCAGTAATGTGTTTTTACCTCGCTTCAATATCTAAATGCTTATTCCCCTGTAAAAAATGTATTGTTTCTGGGCCAGTGTCTGCACCACACACACTGGGGCTTAAGGGGTTAATAAGCTACAGTTTAAGCAAATACAACTGTGGGGTGTCTTTTCAGAAAATCGGGACTTCAAAAGGCTTGATTGAAGTTGGGTGTGAAAAGCAGAAGGGGTTTTTAGTGTACAGTATGTTAATACCTAATTTGCAGACCAATGGAATATTGCTAGAGACAGCTAGACCCAGGCTGGGACATTGGGTGTGACATTTAGCACCAGGTGACAAATGTCCACCACCCAGGGGTCCCTGCTTCAAAGGATTTTTTGATGGGGGCCAGGGGTGCGGTTACCAAGGGGATATCAGAATGGCTGACCTTATTAAATATAAGAATATTATGAGATGTCCTCGGCTGAACGTGCTAAAAATTACATATGTGTATTCGTGGGACCGAGCCCCAACTAATGATTCTAAACACTTGATATCTAACAGATACTAAGAGCCAGATATTAATATCTCTCTTAATTTTAATATTACACGGTAATATGTAGTCTCATTGGGAGCGTCATGCGTGACGGAATGCATTAATATATCTCGCGTGCCAGTAAGTACTACTAAACGGAAGTTATGAAGTTATTTAGATAGGGAAAAGCAGTTTTTAAACGTCGTGGGGTGGGAGTTTTACTCTGAGGAAAACTGTCAACTTCACCGCTGATTTATGAGAGGGGCTGGGTTTAGGTTGTGTTCAAAGGGAAATAATTGTATAAGAACCAGGCTCCGCCTAGGGCTATTGTCTTTCATGTCTTCATGTATGGTCTTCATGATCTTCATGTATTGCTGTGCTGACTACATCTGAACCTGAATTATGGAAGAAATTGCCCATCCTGTATCCTGATGGCTTTCTTGTCCTAAACTTTAAGTAAGTGTCCATATTTTGCCTGTTATTTGTATAATCTGTTGTGTTCACCTTTATCAAGGAATAAATTATATTTTATCATATCTAAGTCTCGTCCCAGTTCAACCCAGTTATATATATATTATATTTTTTGGTGTATTATTAATAGCCTGTCACAAAGCTCCCGTCACAGGCACAAAGGAGGCACAATGGCAAAATACCAGGGAAACTAATGACATGTTAAGAACATGTATTTTATTTCACATTCTGTTATTTACTAATGCACCTTAAGCACGGGTCAAAGTTTGGTGGTGCACGGGGATACCAACAACCAGTACCTTTTTATTCAGAGTACCCCTACTTTATATTTTTAAAACACTTTTTTTTAAAGTTTTGTTATTTCACAAAAGGCTTTGTCACTTTAATTTCATTAAAAACACAAAATGTTTTATACATCATTTTTAACTCATTTAACAGATTTAAAAAATGTCTTGAAGTCACAGAGAGTACCACTATTTTTTAAGGCACTTGAACCACTGCACCAAAGCTTTGTTTTCATAGATATCCTGATCCTTTATGTTCATTGGTGCAGATCATTCTATTCCCAGTAAAGCAAATCAATGTGAAAGTTTAATATTAGACAGGAACTGATTATATATATATATATATATATATATATATATATATATATATACACACACTAAGCAGTGCTATGGCATGACACCCAGCGCCAGAAGAAATCCTGCGGCCCGTTCAAGTGAATGGGTCGCAGTTCATCATCAGGCACAGGAAAGTGCAATATCCAGTGGGACTGCTTAATACCTATGGGCCGTTGCATATTAAAGCTGCTTAGATTAACGGTTTTTTATAGGGCATTCCTGTGTCCTTTATTGGCAGATCCAACACAAGATGTTACCTTCTCTGTGTCACAGTCTGACTGACCCATAATATAATCAAATATACATTACTACGACACACAGCCAACACATCTTTATCCAACTGTTAGCAAATGTTGTGTCTAGCCACAGCATAACACAACTCTTGAATACACGGCCATCACACAAAATTGGAAAGCCAGATGTAATCGAACCCATCCCAGGTGTCAGAGCCCCATATTTATTAACTTTAAAAACATTATTTTGAAATACATATATATGTGCCAGGATTTGGCATCGATCACCCAAATGTAACCACCTTAAACACGACACGGCCGTGGTCCGAGGAGGGGTTTCCCTGCTACGTCCGCTTCTCCTTCTGGCAAAAAAGAATAGCGTCTTTATCCCTGGATCTGGCCTTATAAATGTAGGATTGCGAAGATTTAATGCAACCCCATATCTGCCTGAGAGGTGAGCAACGCGTTACAGGAAGGGGGGTAAGTGTACAATACAAGTGCCACAGCTGTGGCTCTCACAGTGGCTGATAATGTGGCACAGTTCTGTATTAATAACATTAGTGACAAAATCAGAGGAGCAATGCAGTGCTGGCTAATGGTATAAGAGGGCTCTTTACATACAACATGGCAAAGGCTTCTATCTAGAGCTGGTTCTCTCAGCATAGATACAAAAGGACTCCCAAAATAAAACATTGGAGGCTGCACCAGGATCTCGCTCCATTCACAGACTTACGGGTAGCAGCATTTTATGATAACGGTACACAAAAACAAACAACAAAAACAAACAACCCATGGCACCGAGAAGTAAACAACGCTCTGACATAGAAAACATTGTGATGTTAACAGTTGCATTAGTGAGGAATTCAGTGCGGGCATCTCCAGCAGCCCGGTCATTAAGTGCTACGGTTCAGGATACAGTCAGGAGAACAAGATCATGGCAAGATCATTTACAACAGCATCAACCTCAAATCCCGCAACGCCCATCACCACTGCAGTATCAGGCGGCCTGGATGCTTTCATATTTTTTTTAGGCCAAACTGCTACTGCCGGTTTTGTTGCTCGAGGATCGGGTTTCTGCAGCACCGGGGAGAGCGCAGCACGGGAGCCCCCAAACCCATCTTCAATCCGTTGGAAAGAAAAAGCGTTTCCGGAGGAAGTTGAAGTATCCAGGGATCTGCTTATAGGTGCCTTTGGCTGAGACTTCATTTGCCACCTGAGCACAAAAAGGTAGGAAACATAAATATTACAAGTTATCGGTCTACAGAAAGTGAAAACCTAGCTCTTGGTTCACTTAGCAGATGATTCAACTCGCAGTTTAAATGACGTAAAACTTAATAAAAAGACAATGATGCACTCGAAGGCGGAACTAGGTATTTTTGCAGGTGCCTGCAACTGCTACCACAGCACACGGACTGCCACAGCGCGCGCACGCACACACACACACACACAGCATAGTGATCCACTGCCCATGGACAACGTAGCACACAGCATACTTGCACGCCCCGACTCACACCACCTCCTCCTCCTCCCCACCCCCCGACATCATGAAGAGCAAAAGTAGGCAGTCCTGCAGGTCTCTGCCTCTCCCCCGCCCCCAGCCTTTACCGCCCACACTCTGCTCTCCCCCTTACCGACCTAGCTACACTAACACACCTGTCAGTCAGCGCTGCTGCTGGTCACAGCGCCCAATGCTGCTTTGATGTCACAGCAACGAAGCAGGATCGGGCAGTGACTGGCTGCAGCGCTGACTGACAGCTTAAGTCACCGCCACAACACAGGCGTGAAGGGGGGGGGGGGGATTCCTGTGCCACCTATCAGGTTGCACCCAGTGCAGCTGCCCTGCTCGCCCTCCTAGTTCAACCATTGGATACACTCATTGAAACAGTACAGGTCTAGACCGGCCTCAATTGTCTCAGATTAGAGAAGAAAGTTCTCACCATCACAAGCAGGGTCTGCAAGTCTTCAGTCGCTGCCTGCTCACCCAGGATTTTATCTAAAGTCTCCACGTACCAAGATCCGGTCTCTCTATCCCTCCAGGACACAAAGCCTGACGTACAAACAGGTTTACAACATTAGGTTTGGCTAGATTATGAACATGGACACAGCTTCCCCCAAAATACATATGTGTACTTCTCTTAGACCTCCCCAGGCAACGTGGTCCTTCTGCCCAACACAAACTGCTGTCTGCAAACTATTACATCAGCACGCGTTTTCTGCGGTTCTGGCCCGGTAATCCCTTTGCTTGGGCTGATGTATGTTGCCGACCAACGAACACGCCATTTACCTGGGAAAGTTGAATAGGAAACCAAGATATCGCTGGATGTGGGGAGACTTGCCACAGCGTCAGGTTCATTCATCCCGCCGCCGCCTGCAAGAACTGGGGAGGCATCAGACTGCAAGGAATCTGCAGCAGTTCTATTAGGCGGACTCTCCGAATCCACCTCAAAGCCTCTATCCTTCTGATCTACAGAGACAAGGATTTCATTTTAAATAGAAGAGGTGGATCTGTAACTAGCCCAGCCGGCTGCTGGCCCTGCCGCGTGGCTGCTGGCCCTGCCACGTGGCTGCTCAGTTTGCCATTGAAGCAGAAATCCTAGTTTTGTTCTCACCCAGCCTTTCCCAGTCAACCCTGGAGACTTCATTTTTCGCTCCTTATAGTCCAAAGCAGGGGTGTCAACTCCAGTCCTCAAGACCCCCCAACCGGTCAGGTTTTAAGGCTATCCATGTTTCAGCACAGGTGGTGCAGTCGAAGACTGAGCCATTTGTGCTGAATCAGACACTGATTGGGCCACTTGTGCTGAAGCTGGGATATACTTACAACCTGAACTGTTTGGGGGGGGGGGGGGGTGTCTCGAGGACTGGAGTTGAGCGCCCCTGGTCCAAATGATTAATCACCAGGTGTCCCACACGTATATTCCAAATCAATTACAATGAATAGTTGGCTTCCTGGAGATACACGATCTCCCCACACAAACCTGCCGTTATATTACTTGGTTTATACAAATGCTTTTTCTGATTTGTTTCTACTTTTTGTTAAATCTCATATTCTGAGAAGACCCTCAACTGTTTTTCGAATGCAAGAAGCTTCAGCCAATTCCAGAAGACATTAAGAAGGGCAGAAGGGCAGTTTATAATATATTACTGGCAAGCAATAACATAGCGATGCCAAAGGAAATTCCCACACATGCTTCCTGTATTAAAGTGTTACATTGCTAGAGGGCAGTATCCTCAACTCCTCTCTGATTTCATAGCTGGACTTTCCACTATTGGTATCACAGAGTCGCAGCGTTAAAGGCAGTCATCTTAGCGATAGTGTACCTGTATATAAGTATACACATACATATATATATACACACCCACACACGGAACTGCATGATTGCAACGACAAGAAGGCTTTACGGAGTTGCTTACTTGTAATAACACACACACACACCTATGACCCCAACACCCACCAAACCATATATGTGTGTCAAAAGGAGTGCTATTTGGTGTGACCAAAATGTATACGACAAAACTTGCCAATGCTACATCCAATATGACAAAAAAATAAAATAAAAGTGAGGTCTATTGAGACATTTCTCCCTCCAGTACGGAGGTAAATGAGAATTTTCACAGGTAGTGTTAGGATCTGCAAAAGGGCCATCCCTTGGCATGGCTGCAGGCTTACAACACTTTGGCCAAAAAGTTTAACTAAATGGCCCTTACTTATGAGAAAACAGAGAAGTATTTCACTATACTTTTTCTCATACTGGATGTAGCATTGGGAATTTTTGTCTGCTGTTATAATAATATGACATTTATGCTGATTAGGCCGTTTTTACAGCACATCTGTCTGTTATAACCGCTGGAGCCCTACAAACAGCGCCTAAGGATGCTTTCTGCTTTTGCCAGGCAGAGTAATTGGAACCATTGGCTTCTCTATTCTAAAAACATAACCCTCCGATATTACTTTGCGCGTGTGAAGCCGCGATGCCGTCTCCCACTGCACAGAAACTTTCCGTGCCACAGAATTCCAAACCCTTGTGCCAAGGAGAGGGGGTATTTCATGGTTTACCTCCACCACAGGCCTGGATAAAAAATAGCTTTGGCTTCCCCCGCAAGCTGGGGCAGTTGGTGCCATTAAAATAGGTCACTATTGTTTCCACAGAGATGCGGACACCGTCCGTTCCATAAACTCCTCCAGGAAACCGAATGTGTCGTGTCTAATGGGGGAAAAAAAAGAAGAGAACCAATGTTGTTATCTTGTAGTGATGTTATTGCAGAAGCAGGTTTGGGAGTGAGGTAAATCAGCAAAGCAAAAGAGAAGTCGAAGTCACAGTATCACTTCTATGGGTGCTGTTGAAGAGGCAATCCAAGCAGTTTTTTTTTAATACAGGATTGAAGCAGGGGGTCTCTGGAGCTGAACCCCATTAATATCAGCTCCGGGGACCCCTGCTTCCCGAGATACTTACTTCCATAGGGGATGCTGGTAGTCATTTCAGGGGACACATTATGGCCGCTTTCCAAAGCTCCCAGGCCCTGCCGGCCAATAGGAAGCCGTGACATCATCCGGTGCAGTTTCCTATTGGCCCATGTGACCGGGGGGCTTTAAAAACAGCAGGAGATACCGGCACTCCCTTCGGAGGCAAGTATCTCGGGAAGCAGGGAGTCCTTGGGGCTGAAATTAATGGGTTTCAGTTCCGGAGACTCCCCGCTTCAATCCTGTATTTTAAAAAATGAGAGAAAAGAAACGGCCTGGATTTATCCTCCGACATGGCTGGTTTCATTTGTGGGATTCCAGCGTTCACAGGAAAAGCTGCCATTAATGTGATCTCCAAAGACAGGTTTGGGGAGTGCATATTTCACCATCCGTGGAAAAATATAAGAATAATATAGTGTAGTTGTTTTTTAAATAAGAGACATCATTGTATCAACAGAAATAGGGACACACACTTTCCCAGTGATTAAACGGCAGTGGGTGTCAATATCAATCTCAGCTCAGGAAGATCCAACGTGGTAATTCTCGTGCGAGACAGAAAGGTATATATACTCCTAGTGCAACTTTGTATGCGCAATAAATGTATTATATTTCAATGAATAGTATCACACTTACATTTTATCAGTGTGGCATGTACACATAAAAATTAAAGGTGTCACAGATCCTCTGGTCTCTCCGACTGCATCGCGTCATTTCCGGTCATATATGACTCCTGAGGAAGCTTTTTACCAGCAAAGCGCGTAGAGTCAAGAGCAAGTAGGCTACACAAGCTCCCGAAACTGCCCTGCACCGCCGGCCCCCGCGGCTCCGGACAACGGGATTATCCGTGACCGGAAGTGACGCGGACGATTGCCGGAAGTGACGAAACGCAGTCACAGACCAGAGGATCTGTGCCACCTTTAATTTTTATGTGTACATGCCACACTGATAAAATGTAAGTGTGATACTATTCATTGAAATATAATACATTTATTGAGCATACAAAGTTGCACTAAAAAGTATACCTTTCTGTCTCGCACGAGGATTACCACGCTGGATCTTCCTGAGCTGAGACTGATTTTGACACCCACTGCTGTTTAATCACTGGGGAAGTGTGAGTCCCTATTTCTGTTGATACAATGATGTCTCTTATTTAAAAAAAGAAGAACTACACTATATTATTCTTATATTTTTCCACAGATGGTGAAATCTGCACTCCCCAAACCTGTCTCTGGATATCTGCATAAGGAGAGTTGGACCGTCTCAAAAAAGGGTTGAGCTGCGATTTGTATCACTTATGTTTCAGTAACACATTTGCACGTTTTATATAAGAGAGCACAAAATTATTGTTTTATACAAGTATTATTTTTTATATTAATGTAATATTCACATTATTTTGCCTCGTAGAGAAGCACTCTAATCACATTTTTTTTTTAAATTAATGTGATCTCACAGGCTCTTATAACCAAACTTCTTGCTCTGACGTTCGGCACAAAAGGGACAGAGAAGGCAGGAATGTTCACTAAAGAGAAAAGCATCAGGACAAAGGGGTAAGAGGATATGCAAAACCATAAGGGGTTTAATTCATGCTCCACTGTAACAGGGACCTGGAGCTTTCCTGGCCTAAATACAACAGGACATAGAGGAAAAACATATTCCCTGTTATTACAAAGCTTTTTTGGATTGGTCATGTAAAATGTTGCACAGATAGAGGCATAAGGTGTGTGTCTGTGTCATATGACTAACAAGAAACTGTAAACACTGAGAGAAAAAGCATCAACATTGTATTAGCAGCAGTCAACACAGCTTCATAAATACAAAGACAAAAATTACATACAAGAAAATTCAAATACAACAAATCCCCCAAACACATTATATATCCCCGAATATTGCACCTCAACAAAGGCCCTCCGCATGAAACACTGGGTGAGGCCTGGGTCAGCTCAATGCACTTTGTACAGTTTCGTGCTTATATTATTACTCGCGTGATGTGTTTGCAGTTATTTTAATGACTGTACGTTCCTACAAGAAACTAGCACCCCTAATACGAATGGTTTTGTTGGAGTCCTTTCCCCACTCTGCCCCAGTAAGGGCTGGTACAGCACAGGTACACTGTTCTTTACAGCAGGGGTGCTCATCCAGTCCTCAAGGCCCCCCGAACAGATCTTGTTTTCAAGATATAAATACATGAGTTTTTAATGAAATGTTTATAGTAGCAACTTGTGTCAAGTCTTCCGCTTGTCTCTCCTTGTGAATGACTCATGCTACATCTGCTTATGTTGGACACATACATGTGCAACCTATCCCTTTAGACGCTTCTACTTCTGCACAGTTCTATTCCTGGAACCGCCACGCTCCTACAACCCATATACCACCAGATCACAAGAGGTGTCCGACTGTGCCCCACCTCACAGCCATGCGACAGAATCACCACCACACAGCAATCCCGCTGACTGTGATCTTGCGCTGCCAGATCCCGCAGCTCACGGTGAATGTCCTATAAACAAAAAAAGAGCAGAGATGGCTTTTGGACAATGGGAATAGACTTCCTAGAAAAGAGCAGGCGATGGCGATGCGCAATATGATCGACTAACCGCTCCGGTCAGATTATCTCGCACCAAGACTTCAAAATGAAAGGAGCCCAGTCGCTTCGTCAGCTTCTCCCGGTCTATGTCCGAGCCAGTTCTGTGGGACAAGCCTGTGCGCTCCAGGAACTCTGTATTATTGATGATGAGGCAGAAGCCGCAGGGATCAGACTTCATTGGATAGTCCTAAAGCACAATTGTGTAGAGAGTTAAAAACGGAAGCAGAGTTTCTTTAGAGAACATTACATCTTTATAATGGACCATGTTATAGGAATTGTTTTTTCTTCCCACTAGTGAAACACACCTTACAACCACAAGACAATATTTTAGGCTCAAGCCCACTTTCTCTCATCGGACAACAACAACAACAACAACATGTACTAAATGACTCACGGATACTCCAAAAAGTACAAACAAACCAACCTTTTCTCTGTCCCGGATGATATTCCTTTTAATGTTGTGTTCAGCAACATCTAATGAAAGAAAAGTGTATTTTATCACATACAGACCAGTCTGGCTCATATGAAACCGTGATTACTTCTCATTTCCAGTGAAATGACTGAATATGCTGCAAGGGCACATTTGCATGCCATTACCCAGAATCCCCGGCTGCAGCAGAAGCACTGTGTGCATATGGGATGAGGCAGGTTTGAGGCTCTATCCAAAACATGCAAATGTGCTCCAAAGTGTTCTTTATCATTGCTGGCGTGGTGCGGTGGAGGGTGTTTGCCACTTTTTTACTCACGGCAACGTATTTGTGTACCCCAATATTAAATATTGAACATTTTAAATGTGTAAATTATGTAATACAGGCAGTCCTCGGTTATCCGACACAATGCGTTACTCAAAATGGCGTTGTAAAGCGAAACACGCTTTCCCATAGGAACACTGTTTAAATGAAAGGTTCCGTTCCTGAAGGCATTTTTAACACTAAAATACACCAAATATTTTATGCAGGCAATAAGATATGCAGCACACACATAAATTATATAGTGTATATACTGTATTATATATAATATAACATAATAAATAATATATTATATAGTATAATATAATATTATATAGTATAAAATGATATATATACGCTCTTACGACGCTTTGCAACGTTGTTTATGTGAATGTGTATATATATATATACACACACACACACACACACACACACACACACAACGTTGCAAAGCGTTGTAAGAGCGTTGGATAAGCCATTTTGGCGTTGTAAAAATGAATATAGGTATGCATTGCACAGCGTTGGATAAGCCATTTGTTGTAAAGCGAAGCGTTGTAAAACGAGGACTGCCTGTATAATCAAAGTCTATAATCATTAACGTCATGTCATTTTTTGGCCACTAATAGGAGTAATGTGAGTCCTTAGGCCTTGCCATTTAAAAACAATTGTGGATTATGAGGACAGCAGAAAGTACTATGGTCACTGATTTTCCAAACATACCCATTTTATAAGAAGGTTTAGGTACCGGGCACGGCTTTATCTGAGCAGGGGTCAATAAGCTGCCTCCACTCTGTGCAAGGAGGCCGTCTGCAAGCTCATCTTGACCAGTGTCCTGCAAACATGCCAGGAAAAGAAGGAACGCCTGACTTCCTCGGGTTTCCAGGTCAGTCACTAGCTTCCGAGCCTGATCCCTTCGAGTACCTGCACTCTGTAAGGACAGACAAAGTTTGGTAAGTACCAAGCACAGGCACAAACCTCACATAGGGCAAAAGATAACTGAGAACTGGGAGCAAAATCTGTTGCGTGAAGAACTCACAGCCACACAGACCAATTGTGCATAGAGCACCAACCATGGGACACTCAAGTGCAAAGAAATGTAATGCCTGAGCCAGGATGCAGGGTGCCCTCAGGTTCAGTGTCCTGGGTCGGGTGCAGGGTGCAGCATTGCATCCAAGGTACTTGGGTTCTGGACTTTGGCAAAGTGTAATCAGGTTCTGGGTCCAGGGTGCACTTAGGCTCTGCCTCCAGAATTATTGTAATCCCGGTGTTAGGTGGTATATTCACTCTAGATCCCAAGGTTGGAGCTCTGACTGATGTCTCCATTGTGTCCTCTAAGACAGGGGACCGCAATGTTTTTCCCCTGCGCCCCCCTGGCGGCTGTCCTCTCTGCATGCCCCCCCCTTACCTTGGTTCCCTGCGTCTTGGCGTCACGACATAACGATGCCATAGCAATGCGACGTCACGACCCTGCAGCGTCATTTGATGCTGCGTTGCAATGGCGACGCGTCTCCAGAAGCCAGCTGAACGAAGGTAAGTGAGGTTTACAGAGGCCTTAAAATTAAATGCCGGGAGAACACAGTCCTCAATGCTGAGATTTCAAAAGAGGAATTGGAAGAGGCGGTCAAATCATTAAAGCTCACTAAGTCTCCTGGCCCTGACGGTTTCACAAATGTCTACTATAAAAGATTCTTGCCAACCCTATCCACGCATCTGCTAAAAACATTCAACCATTTTATGGAAGGGAACCAAATCCCTCCAACAATGTCTCTAGCCAATTTGGCAATAATACATAAGGAAGGCAGAGACCCGATGCAATGTGGAAGCTACCGTCCAATCTCCCTCCTCAACAGTGATCTCAAGCTATATAGCAAAATTTTAGCAAACAGATTAAACCCAATATTACCGAGGTTAATCAACATTGATCAGGTAGGATTTGTTGCGGGGAGACAAGCCTCTGACAACACCCGAAAAATAATCGATATTATCGATCATGTCCACCTCACAGGCACCAAAGCACTACTGTTAAGCTTAGACGCAGAGAAGGCGTTCGATAGAATATACTGGCAATTTCTGGACCAGACTATGTGTAAATTTGGCTTTAAAGACACATACCTAGAGGGGGTCCGTAGACTATACCAAAATCCATCAGCAACGGTAAAACTACCAGGGGGGACTAACCAAAGATTCGAGATAACTAATGGGACTCGACAGGGGTGCCCCCTATCTCCTCTCCTCTTTGCGCTAACGATAGAACCACTGGCTTCAGCAATACGACTCAATAAAGACATCCAGGGAATAGATATTGGAAATAGGCAGCATAAAATTTCTCTATTCGCAGATGATGTCATCTTAACCCTCTCCAAACCCCAAACCTCATTACCCAACCTTCAAAAAGAACTCCGAGACTTTGGAAAAATCTCAGGATATAAGATAAATAATGACAAATCAGAAGCCCTGAACTTAAGTCTGCCAGAGCCAGAGGTGAAACTCCTCAAACTAAACTTTAATTACCGTTGGAGTTCCTCTTGTATCAAATACTTGGGAGTTAAGATATCGAGGACCTACCAATCACTATATAAACATAACTATCCGACCTTGTTCCATAAAATCAAACAAGATTTGGAAAAATGGGGAGGATATCAAATATCATGGATCGGGAGAATGATCTCGGTCAAAATGAATATACTCCCTAGATTATTATATTACTTCCAGACTCTCCCGGTCCACATCCCTGGCTCAGAATTGAAAAATATTCAAAAATCAATCTTCCATTTTATTTGGCAAGGTAAAAAACCTAGAGTCCCCAGGTCAGTTCTCTTGGCTTCAAGGGGGAGAGGAGGACTGGGAGTTCCAGACATTACAGAATACTATCTGGCCGCACAATTGAGACAGGTGGTAATTTGTAATCTGGAACGCAAGCCCAAATCAATATTGCTGGCTGGATATAGAAACGCAATATGCCGGAACGCCTTCACTGCCGGGTTGCCTTTGGTCCCTGAGCAGGGAGGACATGCAAAATAACAAATTCAAATTAGGCCCAATGAGACACACCTGGGAGACCTGGACGAAAAGCAAACTCAAGTACAAACTCACATCGCCACAATCCCAACTCATACCAATCCACAGAAATCCGAAATTTCCACCTGGCTGTGAGCCCAGACAATTTGACCAATTTCAAACCAAAAACATTAAAACGATTGCCGACCTCCTGAGCCTCGGGAAGTTCCTGAGCTACCAAAATCTACAAACCAAGTATGACATATTAGGACTGAACGTGTTCAAGTACCTACAAATTCGGCACGTTCTCCAAACATTATGCCCAACATTGGAATTTCCCCCTCTCACAGGTTTCGAGCGACTTTGCAGCGAAACAGATCACCAGAAAGGTCTAATAACACAAATTTGCACAGAGCTAGGAGGGACTACAGAAGTCCCCACGCATGACTACATGCTGCATTGGGCAGCAGAATTGGATATAGTTATAGACCGAGAGGACTGGGAAAGTATTTGGGAAAATGCCTCAGGAACTTCCATATGTACCACAATCAAAGAAAACATTTACAAAATACTGTTCCGCTGGTATCTCACTTCAGTCAGAATAAATCAAATTTACCCTCTGGCATCCGATCTATGTTGGAGAGGCTGCGGTCAAAAGGGAGACATGGCCCACATCTGGTGGACATGTCCGGAAATTCAGAAATACTGGGAAACAACACAAAAATTAATAGAGGAGGTCACAGACCTCAAAATACCTGTTGAACCGCTGACCTACCTGTTGGCCAGGCCCCTAGACTATCTGGACCGACCAACAGGAAAATTAGTCTCCTTCATCCTCACGGCGGCTAGGTGTGCGGTGGCAGCCGCCTGGAAGAAAGTGTCTCCCCCCTCGAAACAAACAATAATAAGAAGGGTGCAAGAAGTAATGGACATGGAGAAACTATCTGCTTTCCTTAAGAGGTCTTCTACCTCATTTACAGCAATTTGGGACCCATGGTACACCTATTTGGCGCATATAAGACGAAACGCCCCCTAACAAACTAGAAGCCCAATTCACATTAAAGCCCAAACCAGAATCACCAAGGTTCTAGGGATCATGACCACCCCCCGCTATAACCTTTGTACCCTCTCCCCCCCCACACCCTGCCCCCCCTTCTCTACTCCCTCTCTGTTTCCATACTCGCGCCTCCCTGATAGACTTCGTGAGATCAGGGAGGCGTTGAGCCTTTTCTTTTCTCTTTTCTCACAAGAAAAAGAAAAAAATGTACATTAGGCTGCCATATTGTTTATACCGTACATACCATGTAATTGTTTAACTGCCTAATAAAAAAATTTTGGAAAAAAAAAAAAAAAAAATTAAATGCCGGGGAAGCACGCGGGGCCTCTGCAAACCCCGCGCCCCCTGCAGATAATCTCACCCCCCAGTTTGCACACCCCTGCTCTAACTCTAATCCTCAAACCACCCCCAGGTGGTCAGGATTTTAGGATATTCGTGCTTTAGCACAGGTGGCTCAATCAGAGGCTCAGTCTTCAACCAACCTTTGCCAGAGATGGGATAGCTGAAAACCTGACCTGTTGGGGGGACGGGACGGGGGACTGGCGTTGAGCACCCCTGCTCTAAGGTATGGTCTTGAATCCCTTAACCATTCTGTCCCCTTATTCCCAGGTTGGATGTAGGGAAAACAGGGTGTTATTGCTGCAGGTTGTACAGGAACCATAGGGGTTGTATAGCTTTGTGGTAACCAACTCTCCAGGACCCTTCACACCGTATCCAAGTGGTGTGTCCCGTTACCTGGCTGGTGTCAGGTAACGTCAGTTCCAAAGCTTAGGAGCAGGTGCATGAATGTCTACCCCACCCCACTCCCCTGTCCCACCCCACTCCCCTGTCCCCCGCCCCTCCACTGTCCCCCGTCAGTGAATCTGACCTGGATCTCCTCTATCATGTCGCTGCTGAAGACCCCTTTCTCAATCAGCGGGTCCCACAGATCTGCCACCTGCATCGTTTTCACCAGCTGCACCCTGTTCAGCTTAAGGATTCGCCGGTGCTTCTCCTCCATCGCGGACTCCCCCAGCTTTCCAAAGCGACGCAAAGAAAAATATCTCACAGCACTTCCGTAAACAAGACTACTGCCCGGCCGCGCATGCGCACTTCTATGCGAAGTGTCATATTTGTACTCCCTCGCAGAGGTTGAACGCAGAGCCGCCATGTTTGTACACCCACTGAGAACCTTGGTGCAATAATGTGCAACATCTCTCACATTGAGTAGCATGACAGTAATTAATTAATGTGTAAAAGTTGTAGACTGTACAGCATTACATAAATGTATATACAGTATTTTAGAACGATATATATATATATATATATACACACACACACACACACACACACACACACACACACACACAGTATTTGTACTATAAAACAGGGAGAAAGCCTTTTCTAAAATGCATTTGGTTAAACTCTTTCACATCCTCAAACTGCAGCAGATCTTTACTTAATTAGGTCAGCAAATACATTTATGGCTTCTTAATTAAAATAATACATCTGCTGAACATGTTTATCAGAGGAAATATTCCTCCCATTGATAGTGTGTATAAAAGCACATACAGTACATTACCAGGTATAGCCTACATGAAATCTCTCACACAGGCTTCGAATTAACATGTTATCAGGTAACTTTTATTTAATGCTGTGAGCATATAATAAAGATGGATTATCACATAACCTTCATTCTAGTACAATGTTTGTTTAACCTTTTTTTGTTTAAGGAACCCTATAATTGTATTGTGAAATACTGCGGAACCCCAACACTCTCTAATAGCGCGTCTGTAATAAGATGCACTGTAAGGAACCCCAACCCTCTCTAATAGCACGTCTGAGATCAGATGCGTTGTAAGGAACCCCAACCCTCTCTAATAGCGCGT
Source organism: Ascaphus truei (assembly GCF_040206685.1). Lineage (NCBI taxonomy): Eukaryota > Metazoa > Chordata > Amphibia > Anura > Ascaphidae > Ascaphus > Ascaphus truei. The sequence goes on along the minus strand of NC_134488.1, from coordinate 120,149,908 downwards.
CTGACATCAGGTGCATTGTAAGGAACCCCAACCCTCTCTAATAGCACGTCGAGATCAGATGCAGTGTAAGGAACCCCAACCCTCTCTAATAGCGCGTCTGAGATCAGATGCATTGTAAGGAACCCCAACCCTCTCTAATAGCGCGTCTGAGATCAGATGCAGTGTAAGGAACCCCAACCCTCACTAATAGTGCGTCTGAGATCAGATGCATTGTAAGGAATCCCAACCCTCTCTAATAGCGTTTCTGAGATCAGGTGCATTGTAAGGAACCCCAACCCTCTCTAATAGCGCGCCTGAGATCAGGTGCATTGTAAGGAACCCCAACCCACTCTAATATCGCCCCTGAGATTGAACCCCTGTTGAAAAACACTAGTCTAGTACATAGTTTAAACAATTGCGTAAGACCACACATTGCAAAACAACCAGTTGCTTGCATGACAGGAAATGAGCTGAGATAGTGTTACAGAGAATAAACCCAGGGAGTACGTGCACATTTTCTATTAATATTGCACCAACAACATGTACAGCGCTTTAGGGAAAAGAGACAATACAATACATGGAAATATCATACAACAAGTGCTACAAACATATAATCAGAAAATAAAAAAGAAAGACCCTGCCCCGGAGTGCTTACAATCTAAGTGACCAAACTGTACTGGTTCCCTGGTGAGATTATTATGGGACTTGGCAGCAGGAACATGCAGGAGATCTCTTCATACTCTTTGCATTTTGTTGAGACTATGTTTGTCAGGGAGAAAGTATACAGTTTTGGCAAATATCCCACTTAAATAGCGGCGACCTTAATGACAATCGAAATATCTGTCAGCGTAATTGTCTTTAAGATTGTGTACATTCTGTGAAATTCTTGTACTTTATGTATATTTAAGAAACTTGTCGTACGCATTGCCGGCCACATTACCTGGAGCTCTGTACCCCCTATATATTCAAAGTACATTGGTGTAGATTTTACTCTCCTTTGTCACATTTATACTCCATTTTGGGAAAGGTGCTGGGTGCTGTTGCTCAGCAGCTGCTGTACGCTGCTCACAAACACGTAGAATTTGGAACATAACGCACTCCCGACTTTGGTGCTATAACCTGACCTGACGGGTCCTGACGAAGGTGTGTTTATAGCACTGAAACATTGACTTCAATAAAACAACTTTTATTTTTTATAACAAGTTCGGAGTGCACGTCTTCACAATCCTACCCCCTTATATATTCGTCATCATTCCTTGCCCTCCCACCCTCCTTTTTATTGGTATCCTCTTCCTTACCCCCTCTCCCTGCACCTTTGCTTATCATTTATTTATTTTTTTCTTTATAAAAATGTGTTACGAGGAAGTGATACATTGAGTGTTACCTCTCGTTTTCAAGTATGTCCTGGGCATAGAGTTAGGATGACAAATAATACATTGTTACAAATACAGTTACATAAGTGAACAGGGTTATACATTATATACAAGACATTGCATGCACATTGCAATTGCAGGGGTGGCTAACACTATCCCTGCTTCAGCACAGGGGGCTCAATCAGTGGCTCAGTCCAACTAAGCCACTGATTGAGCCACCTGTGCTGAAGCAGGGATAGCCTTAAATCTTGACCTGTTGGTGGACCTTGAGGATTGGAGTTGACCACTTATCCCTTCCAACCCTTATATAAAACGGGGATTGGGGGAGAGAGAGTGAGGGCCATGTATTGTTGTTTCCAAGATTTACCCATTTAAAATACCCCTTGAAAACAAGAAGATTATGTTCAGATAACAACTGGTTGGAGATTGTGTGTCTATACTGGGAATCTGTAAGTTTCCCCTTGAGTGGCACTGACGGGGTTAAGGATGGATTCCACAGGTAAAATGGCGGTTGGTACTGGTCAGGTCCATCGCTATGGCAACCAGAGAGCGCTCGCAAAGCGGTCACGTGAGAGCAGAATTCTACCACGTCTCCATGACAACCGTGACAGGGAAGGGCGGGTTTTTCTCCTGTGAGCCGGGTGCTGATTGGGGGAGGCAGCCTGGCAGTGGGTTGGGTCTGGGAGTCGTCGCTAGGCGGGACTTGCAGTCCGTTTTCCGGTTCCGTGTATCAGGTGAAAGATAGGCCGGAGGGAGGAAAATGATGGAGTGAAACCCGAGGAGGATCCGTGAGCCGGGGTGACAGTGAGGCGGCGGGGGCAGGAGCTGGGGAAGCGCCCGGCTCGCAACGAGAGCAATATTCACCGGGGTGAGGCGCGGACACAGCGTCTGCCGGGCCGGAGAGGTGATACCCGCAGCATCAGTGTGACATGTCATGTATACCGGCTGTGTGACATGATGTGATATATACCGGCTGTGTGACATGATGTGATATATACCGGCTGTGTGACATGATGTGATATATACCTGCTGTGTGACATGATGTCATGTATACCTGCTGTGTGACATGATGTCATGTATACCTGCTGTGTGACATGATGTGATATATACCGGCTGTGTGACATGATGTCATGTATACCTGCTGTGTGACATGATGTCATGTATACCTGCTGTGTGACATGATGTGATATATACCTGCTGTGTGACATGATGTCATGTATACCTGCTGTGTGACATGATGTCATGTATACCTGCTGTGTGACATGATGTGATATATACCGGCTGTGTGACATGATGTGATATATACCTGCTGTGTGACATGATGTGATATATACCTGCTGTTTGACATGATGTCATGTGTACCGGCTGTGTGACATGATGTCATGTATACCTGCTGTGTGACATGATGTCATGTATACCGGCTGTGTGACATGATGTAATATACAGAAGCACAAACAATATGTCCTAATATAATATATACACCGCTGTGATACATGTCATGCAATATAATATACAGAAGCACAAACAATATGACCTATTATAGTATACACACCTCTGTGTGACGTCATGTGATATACATAAGCACAAACAATATGTCCTAATATAATATACACCGCTATATGGCATGTCATGTAATATAATATACAGAAGAACAATGTCCTAATATAATATATACTGCCTGTAGGATATCATGTAATCTATAAAAACAATGTGATATAATGCATTATATACTCTCACTGGGACATTTATTTAAAAAATGTTTTACCAGGAAGTAATACACTGAGAGTTACCTCTTGTTTTCAAATATGTCCTGGGCACAGAGTTATGATGACAGATACATGGTTACAAAAACATAGTTATTAATATATATTATAGGCGTATGTAACAGTTACAGACCAGCTTAAAATGTGAGACAGCTTTAATTTAGACTGGTGGCGGCTATGAGAGTCTCCGGTAGAGAGACTTGTCATCTATGCCGGCTGCATGACCTAATTTATAGAAACATTATAATATGTATACTGTTAGTGTGACATTGTGTAATATACAAACACACAAATAATGGGACATGATATATTATATACCATCAGAGTGATGTCATGTAATCTATATAAACACAAACAATTATATAATATGTACGGTCTAATCTACGTGAGCACAAACAATATGATATAATAAATACGGCTGTATGACAATGTTATATACATAAACATAAGCAATATGTCCTAATATAATATACTAGTTGAAAGTACCCGGCGTTGCTTGGGAAGTCAAAGAAACCAGCCTCCTCCCTTCCTCCTACCCCCTTCTCTCTCTCCCCCCTCATCTCTCTCCCTCCCATCACTTTCCTTTTTAATACCTTATCATGTCCCCAATTCTTTCTGCCTCTCTCTCTCTTCCTGCATTCTTACTTTCTCCTCACGTGCCACCTGATTTACTCTCTTTCTTCGTCTGCTTTCTATGTGAACTTTATAGCTATCTGACTCTCATGATGTCACGTGCCATATAGCTCGTGTACCAGGTACAACACCCAAGTAGATGTGGTCCCACATGGAACCTAACGTTCCCAGCAGCACCCTCTTTGGTGTGTTCGAGAAGATCCAAACCATGACAGTTGGCCTTATTTTGATACATAAAAGTCCACTTCCAATTTCGGTTCTTCTAAGGCCGCGCTTTTAGTGACGGCGATGCGACGTAGCCCGAAAACAAATGCATTGCCGCCGCGTGCGCTTATAGTGCGCGCGACGGCGACGTCGCGAAAACTGGTAGCCGGCAAAATGTGATTTTTCAAGGGTTGCGCCTCATGTGACAGCCCTTGAACCAATCAAATGGCCGGAAACCCGCGATGCCGCTGCCCGGCAAAATATGACTTTCGCCGGTGGCGGCGACAGGTGACGTCACCCGTCGTGTCGCAGTCGCCATCAACGACGCTATAGGTGCGGCCTAATTCTTATAGTTTGGGGCGTGCATAATGAGACACAGATAAATATTCTGATATATATATACAGGATAAGATACAGTCAGTATGAGCACATGTAATCTATATAAACATAAACAATATGTCCTAATATGTACCACAAGTAAGATCTCATGTAATATACATAACAAGCAATCTTAAATTTATAATTTATATATTTTTTTTGCTGTATGATCTCACATAATATACGAAGTGTAATCAATGTGATATATATTACTGTCTGAATGAACCTCAGAGTACATACGCACAAAGAATGACTATTCTAAAATATCTCTTTTGTACTACACAGCTCTAGATGTAATTATTGTATGCGTTGTTTCTTGTATAAATGTAATCAAATATGTCAGCTTCTATTGCAGCAGCACCACCTGTAGAAGGGACCTTAGTGGTCCTTACAATTTGCAATTCTGGTGCAACATCAGTTAGCTTCTTAAAAGGGATAATCTTTCCCGTAAATCAGATTGTAATTTTTTTGAAACTGAATTCGTTGTGATACCTTTTAGGGCAGTTGTGCTCAAGTTCCGTCCTCGAGGGCTACCCTGAGACCAGGCTTTTAGGATATCTCTAACCTTTAGTGACGTGACTCCGGAATATCCGTGTTATGCTTCGTGAGCGATCACATGATGTAACCAGGTCGCTGGCGTGCCAGTGCCCATACCCGACCAGGTAGGGCACTCTTAGGATGAACACATACTTAACCTATTAGCCTTAATTATCACTGACCCTTGGGCCTAGCGTCCCCTTGGGTATATCCAGCTAAACAACTTCCACTGATCTTTGGGAAGTGAAGTTTTCTGTGGAAGTCGCTTATACCCATCCGTGGATAAAGTAAAGTATTTATCACTAAGAACTTGCTTAGGTATGTAATGCCCTGAAAATGTGACCACCTTGGTATCCTTTGAAGACTCAACTTAAGCACCACTCTTTCAGTGGACCAACTTTAGTGTTCTTCACAGATGAAATTATAGTGTACAGAGCTTTCAAACGCTCGTGTATTTCTTCTTTCACCTATAAGGCTTTGAAAGCATTGTACACTATAAATGAATCTATGACGAATTCTAACGTAGGTTTCCCGAAAGGATATCGCAAGCTACAACAAGTCTACATTTTGCCAGGACCAAGACGGCTGCTCAAACTTTTGAACTTCTTTTTAATGGGTCTTTTTACGAACACTACACCACCCTCCACACTACTTGTGGTTAGTAATACTCCCAGCCGTAATAACGTGAAATAGTAGGACTTCCTTCTATTGCCTGTCATTTTTTTTAGCTGTAAGATTGCATGAGCACGGCTACAATCAACTGACTACATACCCACTTCTAATCGCTTATATCGTCTGACCCATGAATTGGATCAGACGAGAAACGTGAACGTTTGGCTGAAAATCTGTTGTTTTATTTTCGTGCTGACTGGATTTTTGGAAAGGGCATATTGTGACCCAAGCAGCCCCGCTTCCATGGACTGTAGGGCTTGCTTTTTTATTATGTTCCATGGGAGTGCTAATGGGCTGCCATTTAATAAGTAAACCATGTAACTTGCATTTATTTCAAAGAGCATGTCTGTATGGGGATGTGCACCACGCTGGAAGCAAATATTGTTGCTCTGAGATAATGACCCTTAACGTTTTGAGTGCTGCATGATGTAGCGACTACTTAATGGGGTTTGGCTGTCCAGGGGCTCCATGACCTAGTGACTGTCAGGGGTGGCCAACTCCAGTCCTCAAAGGCACCAACAGGCCAAGTATTAGGGATATCCCTGGTTCAGCACAGGTGGCTCAATTCATGGCTCAGTCATTCTGACTGAGCTCAACCTTTGCCGAAGCAAGGATAGCCTGAAAACCTGGCCTGTTGGTGGCCCTTGAAAAGTGGAATTGACTATGTCATGGGTTTTACACTAGTTTTTCTAGGGGAGATTGTGTTGTGCTCTTCTGTGGAGGACTGAGCGCGATCTGACCAGAGCAGAAACAGACGATTCCCCCCCCCCCCCCCCACCTCGTCTTCCGTTCACATCATCAGTGCTGTCCGAAAGTGTGCCTGAAGGCTTCCAGAACGCACAGGGTTAAACCAATAATCTAAAATAATGCGATCGCTAAGAAATGATGGTATTAGATTTCCAACCCCAACCACTGGTAATGAGGAAAATATGAGATCGCAAACTTTTGTTTATATAGAATTGAAAACCTGAAATGAGACTATTTAGCAATGATAATAATAATATGGGATCCAAAACGTTTTGGAAGGGGTCAGTCATTTAACTTGCCTTTCCAGTGCAGCTTTAACCAGTTGCTGTTGCGCAGCCTGCCTCGTACAGCTGTTGCGCAGCCTGCCTCGTACAGCTGTTGCGCAGCCTGCCTCGTACAGCTGTTGCGCAGCCTGCCTCGTACAGCTGCTGCGCAGCCTGCCTCGTACAGCTGCTGCGCAGCCTTCCTTGTACAGCAGCTGTTGGGTCCAGTTTTCAACGTTGTCCTTGTATTTTCAGATTGTCTCTAGAAAGAGTGAGAAATGGGCCACAGGAAGTTGCACCTACTCTGGCGGTTCGTGGTGGTTCTTGTGTTGGCTCTGAAGATCTTGTCCGCCGCGGATTTTGACCCGTATCGTATCCTCGGCATCAGCAGGACAGCAAACCAAGCCGACATTAAAAAGGCGTACAAGAAGCTGGCCAGGGAATGGTAAGGTCAAGGGAAATGGTGAAGGGCTGTTAAACCTTTCATGGAACAGGGGGCTGCACACCAATTGCTAATAGAAATGTTCAGGCCCCTGATTATGTGATGCTAAGTTGCAGTGAGAGCGTCTTTAAGAAGCAATGCAACCTAGCTCAAAAGTGGGTTCTTGAACATCTTTTTCAGTGTGTATAAGGCGTTAAAATCCATTATATGCCTTATAAAATCAAGCCAAAGGAAGCCTGCCTTCAGCCAGTGCAAATGCACCCTCTGGTACTTGCCACATTTGTGAGTTCTCCCTCACTTTTTCAGAAGAGCGGGGGCTATGGAATCACCAAGTGGTAATAGCATGCAAGGGATTTCCCAATGAAATGCACAGAAGGCAAACTTCCCAGCACTGTGCCAGGAATTCCTATTGCACTAAAAAGGATGCAATCAATTCATGAAGATGATTTGCATTTCACGTGTAGTGTTGCAGATTGTCACTGTTTGGGCCTGGGTCATTTATAATTGGTAGCACTGCTCATTAGAGAGTTTGGAGAAGGAGCGGGTCAGCGAATAAAGTCACTGACTGTAAACAATGACAATGAGTTTGAACCTGGTTCAATTCCCGCTGTCGGCTCCGTGTGACCTTGAACATGTCACTTTGTCTCCCTGTGCCTCAGGCGCCAAAAACATAGATTGTAAACTCATCTGGGCAGGGACTGCGCCTGTAACAGTCCTATGTACCGCGCGCTATGCTGTAATTGTGATGCACTCTGAGGCCATTGGGAGAAAAGTGCTATATGAAATAAAGTTATTATTATTATTTTATATTCTAAGGCATGTATATGTGTGACTTATATCTTCCTTTCTCACCTTTAATGATTATATCTGTCTCAACTTTCAGGCATCCAGATAAAAACAAAAATCCAGGAGCAGAGGATACATTTATTCAAGTCAGCAAAGCGTATGAGGTACTTAATACTCTCAATATGCAGAGCCTTAAAATAACATTTTCAATGTGTGATTCTTACACTGATTGGAACAATACCATGTCATGCTTAACACTTTTATTGTCCTCCATTTGTGATGTGAACCATTTGTGTATATATACTCTATATTTTCACTAAAGGAGTGTGTTATGTTTCAATATAAATGGAGTTGTTGGCACACAGTGTTACAGGCGGCCTATTTCCCACGCAGTGTTACAGGCGGCCTATATCCCAAGCAGTGTTACAGGCGGCCTATTTCCCACACAGTGTTACAGACGGCCTATTTCCCACGCAGTGTTACAGGCGGCCTAATTTCCCACGCAGTGTTACAGGCGGCCTATTTCCCACGCAGTGTTACAGGCGGCCTAATTTCCCACGCAGTGTTACAGGCGGCCTATTTCCCACGCAGTGTTACAGGCGGCCTATTTCCCACACAGTGCTACAGGCGGCCTATTTCCCACACAGTGTTACAGGCGGCGTAATTTCCCACGCAGTGTTACAGGCGGCGTAATTTCCCACGCAGTGTTACAGGCGGCCTATTTCCCACGCAGTGTTACAGGCGGCCTATTTCCCACGCAGTGTTACAGGCGGCCTAATTTCCCACGCAGTGTTACAGGCGGCCTAATTTCCCACGCAGTGTTACAGGCGGCCTATTTCCCACGCAGTGTTACAGGCGGCCTAATTTCCCACGCAGTGTTACAGGCGGCCTATTTCCCACACAGTGTTACAGGCGGCCTATTTCCCACGCAGTGTTACAGGCGGCCTAATTTCCCACGCAGTGTTACAGGCGGCCTATTTCCCACGCAGTGTTACAGGCGGCCTAATTTCCCACACAGTGTTACAGGCGGCCTATTTCCCACGCAGTGTTACAGGCGGCCTAATTTCCCACGCAGTGTTACAGGCGGCCTATTTCCCACGCAGTGTTACAGGCGGCCTATTTCCCACGCAATGTTACAGGCGGCCTAATTTCCCACGCAGTGTTACAGGCGGCCTAATTTCCCACGCAGTGTTACAGGCGGCCTATTTCCCACGCAGTGTTACAGGCGGCCTATTTCCCACGCAATGTTACAGGCGGCCTAATTTCCCACGCAGTGTTACAGGCGGCCTAATTTCCCACGCAGTGTTACAGGCGGCCTAATTTCCCACGCAGTGTTACAGGCGGCCTAATTTCCCACGCAGTGTTACAGGCGGCCTATTTCCCACGCAGTGTTACAGGCAGCCTAATTTCCCACGCAGTGTTACAGGCGGCCTAATTTCCCACGCAGTGTTACAGGCGGCCTATTTCCCACGCAGTGTTACAGGCGGCCTAATTTCCCACGCAGTGTTACAGGCGGCCTATTTCCCACGCAGTGTTACAGGCGGCCTATTTCCCACGCAATGTTACAGGCGGCCTATTTCCCACACAGTGTTACAGGCGGCCTAATTTCCCACGCAGTGTTACAGGCGGCCTATTTCCCACGCAGTGTTACAGGCGGCCTATTTCCCACGCAGTGTTACAGGCGGCCTATTTCCCACGCAGTGTTACAGGCGGCCTATTTCCCACGCAGTGTTACAGGCGGCCTATTTCCCACGCAGTGGACCCTCCAGCAAGTAAACTAAAAGAGATAATGTACATCCTTTATGTTGAAGCCACAAACTGAAGGCAATAAGATAAACGATGTTACGTAAAATGCATCTCATTATAATCTGTGCAATATGTAACTCCTTCCCAGCTCCTGCCACTCCCCAAATTAAAACCTGGCGCACAAGGCAGAAATGTGACCAAAGATCTTGACACGTTGGTGCAGAGGGAAAATAACACATTTTTGCATTGGTTTTGCACCAAAATTGCCTTCATACCCAATCCCTTAAAGTAGTAATTCATGCTCTTTTTTTTGGTTATCCTTTTTTTTTAACATAGGATTGAAGCAGGGGGTCCCCGGAGCTGAACCCCATTCATTTCAGCTCCGGGGACCCCTTGTTTCCCGAGATACAGACCTCCCATAGTGTGAACCGGTATATACTACAAGCTTTTAAAGCTCCCGTTTCACGCGGGCCAATAGGAAGCCGCACCGTATGATGTCACTGCTCCCTATTGGCCCGCAAGGCGCGGGAGCTTTTAAAAGCGGGCATTATGTGATCCCTGCTAGCCAAGCCAGAGTGGCTACCAGCACCCCCTGTGTTGGCAAGTATCTTTGGAAGCAGGGGGTCCCCAATGCTGAAATTAATGGGATTCAGCTCCAAAGACCCCATGCTTCAAACTTACATAAAAAATAAATAATAATAATAAAAAAACAGCGCTTAGCTTGCCGCTTTAAATGTCCTCTGGACCAGGCGGTCTTTCAGTGTAGAACTGCTGCAGCGCTGCACTAGAAGACCCGTTGGTTTAGATACTGAAAATATTATATGGTGACAATGGGAAGGGCACCTGCTTTAACACATAGACAAGACCTGCACTGAAACTCTCTTTACACTCCAACCCCCAGCTCCTCTCCAACGAAGAGAAGAGATCTAATTTTGACCGGTATGGAGACGTTGGTGAGAACCAGGGCTACTCGCAGCAGCAGCAGCAGCAGCACCACCACTTCCGCCACTTCCACGACAGCTTCTACTTTGACGAGTCCTTCTTCCACTTCCCCTTCAACAACGAGCGCAAGGACTCCTCGGACGAGAAGTACCTGCTGCACTTCTCCCATTACATCAACGAGGTGGTGCCGGACAGCTTCCGCAAGCCCTACCTCATCAAGATCACCTCCGACTGGTGCTTCAGCTGCATCCACATTGAGCCCGTGTGGAAGGAAGTGGTGCTGGAGCTGGAGGGGCTGGGTAAGTGGGGTAGTTGAGCCTAATGCTGTGTCTTGTGCGTCTGAATTATTCTATTGGGTTAACACGGCACTCAAGGTTGCATGATTGAATATATATTTATTGTAGATTGAAGCAAGGCATCTCCGGAGCGGATCGTGTTAATTTCAGCTTCAGGGACCCCCTGCTTCCTGAGATACTTAGCTCCGTAGGGGATGCTGGTGTCTCCTGTTTAATAGGAAGCCACAAGGGATGACGTCACGGCCTCCTATTGGCCCGCAAGGCGTGGGACATTTAAAGCTGCCATTATGTTAAAGATATTAGCACCCCTTTCGGAGATAAGTATCTTGGGAAACAGGCCCCCTGGAGCTAACATTAACACAGTTCAAGTCCGGAGACTCCCATGCTTCAATCCTGTAACTACAAAAATGCAACGAGTGCTGCTTTACATGTATAAACACGTGTGAGTGTGTGTGTGTGTGTGTGTGTGTGTGTGTGTGTGTATATATATATATACACACACACACACACACACACACACACACACACACACAACTAGAAAATGTCACCTGTGCCATGGCCAGTGCGGGAAGCTACAGTACTTATTCCCTGCGGTGCCCGGTGGACTGCGGCTGCTGCCGAATGTCTTCGGAAGCACAGCTGTCAATGCTTTGCTTACCACTATGCAAGGCAATGTGGGGCGCAACTTTGGTAAGCAGAGCGCCGATTGACAGCTCTACAGTAATTCTGAAGACTTTCTGCAACAGCTGTAACATTTCCTTGGACGAGTGGACTGTTCCAGCCCTGCGTATATATACACGTGTGTGTGTGTGTGTGTGTATATGTATATATGTGTGTGTGTGTGTGTGTGTGTGTGTGTGTGTGTGTGTGTGTGTGTGTGTGTGTGTGTGTGTGTGTGTGTGTGTGTGTGTGTGTGTGTGTGTGTATATATATATATATATATTGTGTGTGTATATATATATATTGTGTGTGTGTGTGTATATATATATATATGTATATATGTATATATTTGCACACAGACATGTAAATACACCTATAGAGACATTCATTATATACAGTAGATTCCGTTAGTACTTGACATCCTTCATGGCTTTGTTTTTAGTAAACGCCCTTATGTAAAGTTGATTCTGTAGCACACGTTTCTGATCACTTTTACCAGCAGCTATAATAATGTATTTCTGTGAGGTGCTGGCAGTGTACCCATGGCTTTACATGGGGGACTACATCTCTGCTGAGGCCTTTTTTAATGGAAATTAATTTGTCTTGCTTAAAAAAAGGGCCAGTACCAGGCCTTTAATTTGTTTCTCCCGCTTCACAACCCGCGGCTTTTATTACTAGACCTCTCTCTCTGCCCTGTGAGAGACGGCAGATACATTGTAGGTTGGGATTTTAGACCATTGAGACCACAGACGATCCTTCCTGAACGTTCGGCGTGTCGGAGATACCAGATGCTGCGATGAAATCATTAGGAGAGGAGCATTGAGTGAGGGAATAATGTGGGGTGTAGTAGAGAACAAATGGGCCAAATACCACTGATATGAATATTAAAAGATATACCGTTTTTTACTATGACTCCTAAGGCCGGCAAAAGAATTGCACCAGATTTATGAAACGGAAAACTTACGGTGATGTTTTCTTGCACTGGTTTCGTCTCCGTTTTGCAGTCGGAAGACCTCGGTAAATAGACCCGCAGTGAGTTGGGATGTAAACTAAAATCGGACATTAGGAGTGGCCAAATGTACCACGTATCTGTTAATGCAGTTATGGGACATTTTGAACCGTAAGCATCAAACATGGCTGTATTTAATCAAACATTGTTATATCAAAGTGCTCTTGACGTTTGTTGTTAATATGTCAACAGAAAGCCAAGAAGCTGCAGAGAGAAATGCTGAAACCTTTATATTTTTGGTTGTTTTTACCATTCAATAATATTGTAACCATAGCAGTTGACTACAATTCGCATAGATGTTGTGTGTGCATGGATTTCCCCTTCTCAGACATTGAATGTATAATAATGTATGAGGTCAGAAGCTTCTAAACTAGGGGTGGCCAACTCCAGTCCTCAGGAGGTACCAACAGGTCAGGTTTTCAGGATATACTGCTTCATCACAGGTGGCTCAATTGGTCCCTGCATCATCACAGGTGGCTCAATCGGTCCTTTGTTCAGCACAGGTGGCTCAGTCTTCAACTGAGCCAGTGATTGAGTCACCTGTGCTGAAGCAGGGATATCTTGAAAACCTGACCTGTTGGTGGCCTTTGGGGACTGGAGTTGGCCACCCATGCGAGTGTAAACTTGCCAAACTGGGAATTCAGACATTGGGGATTTCACAAATGGTTTAGTTGTTTTCTGCTCTCTTTTGCAGGCGTGGGTATCGGAGTCGTCCACGCCGGGTCCGAGCGACGCCTGGCCCACCACCTGGGCGCGCACAGCACCCCATCCATTTTAGGCGTGATCAACGGCAAAATCTCCTTCTTTCACAACGCGGTGATCCGGGAAAACCTCCGGCACTTTGTGGAGAGTCTTCTCCCGGGAAACCTGGTGGACAAGGTGAGGACCGGGGGAGGCGTGGGCGGCTGCAGAGCGCGGTGCGCGGTGTACGTGGTAGGAATGTTCTCACGTTGTCCAATGCCGGTTTCAGATTACAGATAAAAATTACATCCGGTTCTTATCCAACTGGCAACAAGAGAATAAGCCTCACGTGCTGCTGTTTGATCAGATGCCACCCGTGCCACTAATATACAAGGTAAAGGAGCCCAGTGTGAGATCAGGGGGAGTCTTTGTGCCCAATCTTTCACGTCGGTGCCTCTGTGCTCTCCATTTGCTGCACTAGGTCTCCTAGCTATAGAGAGTGCAAGCGCTGTGGGAAAGTGTGCGATACATAGTAAAGCCCCTTAAAGAAAGTTGACTCTTACAGTATATGAAATAAAGTTATTATTAACATACAACGCTTTTCTGCCAATGGGACGCAAAGAGCGTCACAATTACAGTATAGGGCGCAGTACGCAGCACATGTGATTATTATAGACACAGTCCCTGCCCAAGGTCACAAGGCGCTGACACAGGGAATTGAACCAAGTTCCCCTAATTCTAACTCAGTCGTTGTTATCAGGGTCAGTGTCTTTACTCACTGAGCCTTTCCTTCCTTAAGCCTATTAAATCCTTTTTTTTGTACATTTTTCTATGCAAAGTTTTGGTAGCATAGTATTTTGCATATGATTGTATTGTAATGTCTCACAATCGGTGTAACGTTGATATTTATTCTTTAAAGGTTCCCACCTTATTTTGCTAAACCTTTCCAGCTACATCCATGTCTGAGATTGTTGTGTGTGTAACGGGAGACGTTGTGTGAGAAGCCTGACGGTAAAGAGGTTTTCCTGCTTGTGTTTGACAGTTAACTGCCTTTGCATATAAAGATTATCTGTCCTTCGGTTACGTGGATTTGGGCCAGAGAGAGACTGTGCAGATGAGCAGCCAGTACAACATAAACATGTATGCCCCGACTATGCTGATCTTCAAGGAACATATTAATAAACCCGCTGACGTGGTCCAGGTATGTATGAGGTAGTTCGTCAAACCCCCTCAAAGCCATGCATAACGTTTTGGGGTTTCGCATTTTTTCTTAAGCATGGCTCCTTTTTACACATGTTACGTTGACGTGTAAATTGCAGGCCCGAGGCATGAAGAAACAGGTCATCGATGACTTCATTTCCACGAACAAGTTCCTCCTGGCGGCCAGGCTGACCAATCAAAAGCTGTTTCAGGAGCTGTGTCCAGTGAGGAAGTCTCACCGTCAGCGCAAGTGAGTGCTGCCTCCCAGCCTGTTCTAACACGTGGAGAAGATACTCTGCAGGATATTATTATTACTCTGGGAGCTCCGAACTGGACAACTGATAAAAACATGTGTTTGCCTGGCTATTCGAGCAGAATGCCAGTAATATAGTATCATATCTATTGGCATCTGCTTCTAATAGAAAAAAGTTGTTTAAAGTGTCTCATACGTGTGACAAAAGTTGGCCTGTCCATCGGCGGATTTCCAGATCCGCCGCCCCATGGCACTTACCTGGTACCACCTCCTCTGTGCCGGCGCCCCCTGGCACTTACCTGGTACCACCTCCTCTGTGCCGCCGCCCCCTGGCACTTACCTGGTACCACCTCCTCTGTGCTGCCGCCCTCCGTCTTCTTCAAAATTGCACTATCAAATTACGATGCGGACGTCGCCAACACAACGCCATTTGACTCCAACGACGCGCTGGCATGGCAACGTGACGCCGCGTGCCGTTGCAGCGTCCTTTGATGCTGCAGAAAGAAGGCGGAGACGGCAGCTGGTAAGGAGCTTTCCATCAGGCCCGATAGGCCAGAGAGTGCGGCCTCTGCGTGTGCCGCCCGGGCCTAATGGGAAATCCGCCACTGTGCCTGTCACAGACACGAGAGAATGATGGCCCGAAACGCTAGGAAATACTACATTGCTATATGGACTTCATGCCCTATATCCTCATGTAACTAAAACAATCCTAATAGAATTTAGACCAGACATAATGTAGGCTGCATATTATTTTATATTGCTCATGTTCTTTTCATGTCGGCTATAAAACACATAATCTCACATTTCCACGCAGTAACAATGGGATACAATAAAGGATGGGCGTTATTGTGTAAGGTCCTCCCCTTTTAGGGGCTGATTTTGGATCATCCTATTCCCACGGTTGGAGAATCTGGAAGTAATCACTGTCGTTCTATTTCTAAGAATCCGCTACATCAGGGGTACTCAACTCCAGTCCTCAAGCTCCCCCAACAGGTCAGGTTTTCTGCACAGGTAGCTAGCTCAATTAGTCCCTGCTTCAGCACAGCTGGCTCAATCAGAGGCTCAGTCTTTGACTGACCTGTTGGAGGGGCTTGAGGACTGTAGTTGAGCACCCCTGGCTTACATGGCGATGATGCACATAGCACGTGCTTTCTTTGACGCTGTTATTGTTGGTACTCATAGGTTCTGTGTAATTTTGCTGACGGGTGAGGGGGAGAAGTTCAGGAAAACCTATGAGGCGTTCCTGTCATTCGCCTTGGCCAACACTAAGGACACTGTGAGATTTGTGCACGTCTTCAAGGAACGTCAAAGAGAACTTACCAATGCATTGCTGGGAGAGGAGGATAAGCACCCAGATAAACCCTCTGTAAGTACGTGTGTGCCCAGTCTGGCTGCAGGGAACCATTTCTATGGGAATCGTTTCCCTCTTGCATATGTCATGCTCAGTAGCACTCCTCTGTGACACTTATATGCTTATATATATGTTGTTGTTATTTTGGGGGTTCAATATGAGCTTGTAGGTGTCCTGTATGTTTTATATGTCTGTAATACACAGGTGTGTATGATGCAGACTCTGTACCATATATACACACACACACACCACTGTTTACAAGAGATCTGTTTGTAATACCCAGGCCATTTTATATTGCTTATGAGTTACAATGATCATCTACTACCTGTAACACTTATGGGGTTAAGAAGCTTGCGCTTTGGAAACAGTATAGGGCATTATGGTCACGGCCGCTTTGCTGCGACCAAGTCGACACCGGATTTAGTCGCCACTCGCCTAGCCGCCGAGATAGCTCTCCACCAGTCGTTTCGCCGCTAAACCCCTAACCTTGCCCTATAAACCCTGAATCTTAATCCGTAATACTAACGCTACCCCTGACCCTAATTTCCAAACCCCTGAACCTAAAAAAAAACCCTATCCTGAACCCTCTACCCTAACCACTAAAACCCCTTAAATTAACTTGCCTTATAGGGGAAGCGTTCAGCGGCGCAGAGACGCCCGCGACCGGATGTCCCACCCCGTTTTGGAAATCTGTAGTGATAGAATTTGCTAGGGTTTCTCTTCCTCTGAATTTGCCCTGACTGCTGCAGTGTTAGTCCATAACGGCCCTGTATGGTGAAAGCAAGAAGGAATGTAGGAGTGCAACCCGTGGGCAAAACTAGCACACGTTATATTAGAACAGCCCGACTATAGATGCATTTTCTCATTTATTGAGCAACCCCCTGGTAGATTAGTACTTTACGCGTAGCTGTATGCTAGGCGCACGGGCGCACACACTATAGAACGGCCCTTATATGTAGCTGTGGGCCTAGCTTGCATGCTGCTAAAGCTGCGTGCAGGAGAAACACATCGTACTTCAGTCTAGTGCAGGGGAGGCCAACTCCAGTCCTTAAGGGCCACCAACAGGTCAGGTTTTTAGGATATGCCTGCTTCAGCACAGGTGGCTCAGTTGAAGACTCAGCCACTGATTGAGCCACCTGTGCTGAAGCAGGGATATCCTGGAAACCTGACCTGTTGATGGCCCTTAAGGACAGGAGTTGGCCACTCCTGGTCCATTTACAGTGTGACATCTGTTGTAGAATTCCTAGAACTTCCCGCTTGTTGTTGCAGACAAAGAATGTTTTAGGCGTTTGGGAGAAACTGCATTCTGCTTTTGCTATTCTACCACTTTAAATAAATTCCCTATTCCCGGTTTCTCCAGTACAGGGTAATGAAACACACACATTATTATATTATGGAACTATTGTAGAGCGTGCACAGAAGAGCCACTAAATTCATAAAGGGGATGGATAATCTGATTTATGAGGAGAGGCAAGCTAATTATATTTGTATATAGTTATCATCCCCTCTTAGATGTAAAACAATGAAAAACCTCTGCGCTAATCTCCACAATAGGAAACCCAAAGGAGAAAGAAAGGGTTAAATATTACCAGTTGATGGTGACGAATACCCCTAGGCAGTTTATTAAAAAACCTAGGTTGATGAACCCTTCTGCTACAACCCCAATAGGGGTTATCCAAAACCCTGGACAGGAGCAACAAGCAGGAAAACAAGGGGAAGCAAGGGTTAAACAGATTACAGCAGTCTTCAGATCAAGCAAACCTCAAGGGTTAGAAAAGCCAGGGGGGAGGGGGAGGGAATGAATGGGAACAGTATATATCAATAATACTTACACGGCCTAGTGTAAGTACAATCACATCAAGAGGTATCTGTCACAGTCCAGTACTCATACCCCGGTCCGTACATCAGAGGGGCCGGATAAATGGAAGGTAGGGCAAAGGGAACCCTCGCTCTGTTCCTCTATCCCCGTGTCTCCCATGTGGAGTACACGAACAGATGGTGAGGCAAGTATTTTAGTAGAAAATCGCCAAATTTAATCAGTAATTGAAAAATATAAAGGCAAGGCATTCACATCACAACAAAGTCCTGGTCCACTCTTAGATGCCTCTTTTCTAATGTAAACAAATATTATTCGGGGACAATACAAGGAGCTTTCAAAAGAACTATTCATCCCACGGGCAGTACACAGGGCACAGGGTCATACCTCAAGGTTGGTGGAAAGGAGATTTCACCAGCAACAAAGGAAAGGGTTCTTTACAGTAAGGGCATTTACAATGTGGAATTCATTACCCATGGAGCCTGTGATGGCAGATACAATAGATTTTTTCAAAAAAAGGTTGGACATCTTTTTAGATAGGGTATACAGGGATATACCAAATAAGTATACATGGGAAGGATGTTGATCCAGGGATTTATCTGATTGCCAATTCTTAGAGTCAGGAAGGAATTAATTTCCCCCTTTGAGACATCATTGGATGATATGTCACTGGGGTTTTTTGTTTCCCTTCCTCTGGATCAATATACTGTAAGTACGGATATAGGATAAAGAATCCGTAATCTAAATTGAAGCATAGGTTGAACTTGATGGACGTATCTCTTTTTTCAACCTCTTCTACTATGTAACACATATATATATATAATTTTTCCCATGCAGGTGGCAATACTAGAAAGACGGAACTCTGCCGGACGAATTGTGTACAAAACCCTGACCGATATCTGGAGCGGGAGTGAAGAAAACAAGTTTGTGCTGCTCGACTTCCTGGACCGGTTAAGAAAAGACCCAAGAATTCTGACGTCCGAAACGATCCTCGGCGATCTGAATGACGAGCTTGCCCCTGTAAGCACGCGGGGAGAACGCTGCCAGTGACGTGTGCGTCGGGGCTGAATCTGATGGCTGGAAGAGGAGTATAATGTCTGCTTTTATTTGCAGGTGTTTTTTCTGCGCTGGGTCTACACTGCAATTGATTATTGGTCCGAACTATGGGAGAGTGTACTTCATAATAACTGGTATGTAAGACACAGTGCTTTTATATTGTATAAGAAGCAGGGACGGTGCGCACAATATTTGTTGTTTGTGTTAGTAGCCGACCTCTGTAATCAAGACTCGTGGTGCGGTGTAGCACACAATGTAATATTATTGATCGGGATTCTCGTCTCTCTTTTCGCTGTCATGTATGTTTGAATACCAAGAACACTGTAAGAGGGGATAAGGCTGCACTCCACAAATAGAAAAAATGCATACAATTTACCGGTGCTGCTGGTTCAAGGAAGTACCTGCCATAAAATCCAAAGTACACTGAGGAAAAGAAGGGATCCAGCGCTCCACGGATTTCTGAATAAGAAAATGTATTGTGCCACACAACGTTTCGACCTTATGGTCTTTATCAAGTGACTAGGCATGCCTAGTCACTTGATAAAGACCATAAGGTCGAAACGTTGTGTGGCACGATAAATTTTCTTATTCAGAAATCCGTGGAGCGTTGGATCCCTTCTTTTCCTCTGAATACCAAGAAGGCACACTATTGTCTTCCTCCCTCTCCGGGATTTAATGCCTCTTGTCCATCTCACACAGTCGCTGCTGTTTCTGTTGTCCTGACCCATCTTCTCTTGTTTGTTATTATTATTTTATTCTTGTATAGCATTGACAATGAATGTAATTGCACAGCAAGATAAATACAAACAATAATGGCACCGAGATATACCATATCAATGCACGTGGGCTCTGAATTATGACACAAGGGAATCCATGCTCTGATTGACACACAGACATTCTGCATTCTGTGAGTGATACGTGCTGTGTTCATAGTCACAACGGACTTGGTGCCCAGACTATTTCCTGGTAATACTCTGTTCCGTACTCCATGTGCAGTGCTGCTGTCTCCCCCTGCTCAGAAAGATTTAGGTCCCATTTATTATAAAAGGGCCTACACCTTAGCAAGCGAGAGAAGTGCTTCACGGAATACTAACTCTAGGCCTATGAAAGTTATGTAGCAAAGGTTGATAAAGCGACGCCCGGGGCGAAATGCGTCAGAGGGTTTTTGTGCCTTCTTTTTATTCATGTTCAGAGAATAAAGCTTTTTCTGCTCTTATTTTGACCCTGGCTCTTATGGCCGTGCACTCCCCTGATTTTTCTCGTTGATCCTACGATCGTTGTGTGTCTGCAACCAGGTGATAAATGGGCACGTGTTTCTGAGCTTTCCTTTTTTAAATGTATTCCAGGAGAGAAATGATGCCGCTTCTCTCCCTGATCTTCTCCGCTCTCTTCATCCTTTTTGGGACAGTTATAGTCCAGGCATTCAGGTAACCCGAATTTCTCCACATTACCTCCCTAAACTCCGCAGCGTGCCAGAAATGATGATCATTTTTCTGCTACTCCTGTTTAGTGATTCAAGCGACGAGAGAGATTCGGTTCCTTCAGAAAAAGAAGAGCCGAACGACAAGGAGACGAGCACAGAGGCAAACTACGCCAAGGAGAATAGCAGGTACGGGGAACACACCCAGAGTGGAGAGAACACCAATGGATGGGTGTATATGCACACAGGCTTGGCCAGGGTAATCTGCATTCTCTCTGCTCTGTGTATTTGTGCAAGTCTAGCAAAGGGAGTCCTTCTTCATATGTGTGCAGTGTGCACACAGCAAAGACAGCACCAGGTAATGGGCACTCACAAGCCAATAGAAATGGGTCTCAATGCTACACTGTTTGAATTTGAATGGAGAAGATTAGTAGCCATATTTAAATGAGCAATCCATTTTTTTTAAATACAGGGTTGAAGCAGGGGGTCTCCAGAGCTGAACCCCATTAATTTCAGCTCCAGCAACCGCCTGCTTCCGGTGATGCCTCCGAAAGGGGTGCTGGTAACCCTGCAGTTTTCAGCTTCCTAGTCACATGGGCCAATAGGAAGCCACACTGGATGACCTTACGGCAGCTTCCTATTAGCCGACAGGGAGCTTTGAAAAGCAGCCATAATGTGAACTTTGGAGTGGTCTTCGGAGGTACGTATCTCCGGAAGCAAGGGGTCCCCGCAGCTGAAATTAATGGGGTTCCGTTCCGGAGACCCCTTGCTTCAACCCTGTATTTAAAAAATGACAACCAAAAAACGGCTTGGATTGCCTCTTTGAAGTCAATGGGTTTTAAAGGTGTCTCATTGCAGAAGACTGCTTGGTAACATATGGGCCGATATCTTGCCCTGCACTGTTCCTTAAGACATAACTACCATTTGAATAATAGTCTGCAAACCACGAGGGGAAGAAGCAGCACTTCAGTGTGAAGATTAAAATGCAATACAAATGTTTGTCAGATTGCTGGTTTTCAATACATGTTAAAATGTGAACCCGCGCCCCCAAGTTTCCCCAGAGCGGCTGCTTCCCAGGTCACTGCAGAGGTTCTTATAGTTTATGGAGGAACTGACGGGCCGCAGTTGCCTGGAGTAGTTGGAGTGTTACTTCAATCTGTAAGTGCAGGCGGCTTTGTAAAAACGGTAGACATGGGGTGGCCAGCTCCAGTCCTCAAGAGCCACCAACAGGTCCGGTTTTTAGGATAACCCTGCTTCATCACAGGTTGCTCAATCGGTCCCTGCTTCATCACAGGTGGCTCAATTGGTCCCTGCTTCAGCCCAGGTGGCCCAGTCTTCGAATGAGCCACTGATTGAGCCACCAGGGATATCCTGAAAACCGGGCCTGTTGGTGGCCCTTGAGGACTGGAGTTGGCCACCCCTGTTGCAGACGCAATCACACGAAAGAGCAGGTGAAGCTGTGAAGTGCACCCGTGTCAAAGCAGCAATGTTATCTTACGCTGGATAAGCGAGCCTACGCTCCGCCACAGTGTCTGCATCATGGTCGCTGCCTGTCTCTTCTCAGGGTTCCTAAGAAGGGCTTTGTGGAGGTGACCGAATTAACGGATGTGAACTATATGAGTAACCTCGTTAGACTGCGTCCCGGTCACATGAATGTGGTGCTGATCCTGTCCAGCTCCACCAAGGCGAGCCTCCTGCAGAGGTTTGCTCAGGAGGTGTATACATTCACGGGGTAAGTGACCAGGTTATAGGGTCTGCTTGCCATTCTGTTTTACTTTTATACAATATACATTTCCCCGTGTGTTACCAAAATAATAAGAATATTAACGTTGCCAGCTCACCGTTTGAAGATCTCGGTATTCAAACGTCCGGAATATACTTTCTACTAATAGTCTTGGCTATCGCAATTAGTTATCCGCTCTAGCGATGTGATTTACTGGCTTCAAGTTCTTCACTGGCGGATAACCCAACTGCTATATTGAATTCAGACATGTTTTTAGGGAGAACAACCACCCTCACATATAATAATAATAACTTTACTTCATATATTGCTTTTCTTCCAATGGGACACAAATCGCGTCACAATTACAGTGCGGTACACAGCACATAGGATTGTTACAGACAATGGTCCCTGCCCAGATGAGCTTACACTCTATGTTTTTGGTGCCTGAGGCACAGGGAGATAAAGTGACTTACCAATGTCACAAGGAGCTGACCCCGGGAAATGAAGCAGTGCCCACTGATTCACACTGTGTCATTGTTTACAGAGTCAGTGTCTGTACTCGCAGAGCTGCTCCTTCTCACTATGTAGGAGGTGATTTTGTTTTAATGACTTCTCTGTGGACCAGCAGGCCCACCAAGTATGCCTACTTCCTACATGCCATGAATCTTCACACCTTGAATACTTAATGGCCTTTTATAGGGCCCCATAACATATAACACAAACCCTGGTTCCATAACACCTTGGTCTGCTCAGTCAGCACTTGGTTGCTCCTCAGACAGCAGCCTTGTCACAGGATCTTACGAGCGTATTTGGTTTTATTTAGTTGATGTGGGGTTACCTGATGATTGTGGCAGTGCTCGGACATTTGTTCTGGCTGTAACCGAGGATGACGGGCGAACTCCACTCCTTTTAAAATGGTTGGTGCTCTAGCAGGAAAGCGAGAATCCCAGCAGACATCACCCCACCCCTGTACGTGTTTGGACCCGAAGAAGGGATTTGCCGAAGCGTTGTGCATTATGTTTGCATCATTAAAAGACTTCAAATGTATTTATTTATTAAATGTTTTACTAGGAAGTAATACATTGAGAGTTACCTCTCGTTTTCAAATATGTCCTGGGCACAGAGCTATGATGATACATGGTTACATTAAAAGAACAGAGGCTATACAGTCACTTCACAGACATCTCATGGACAGTTAGTGTTGGAAAATTGGGTACAGGGGATAAAAGGGCTGTTGAGTTTCAGATTGAACTAGAGCAGTTTTAACATCAGCGAATGGCAGCAAACCGCTCACACCCTTCGGCTGCGCCAAAGGCTGTCCACCTTTGGGGCGACACAGATGTAGACTGGGGTTCAGATTGCCTATTTGACTTTTGTCACAGAGTTGTTGAGTGCCACTGGATCCTGTTCTCTCATGGCTGTAACGTTCCCTCTCTGTTGTTTCAGGAGCAGTTCTCTTCACTTCTCCTTCCTTAACCTTGACAAGCACCGGGAATGGCTGGAGTACCTGCTGGAGTTTGCTCAGGATGCAGCTCCCATCGCTTACCAATACGACGAGCATTTCCTGGACCGGGATTACACGGGTTACGTGCTGGCTTTGAACGGACACAAGAAATACTTCTGTCTCTTCAAAGCCCAGTCTACCTTGGAAGATGAGAAACACGTTGGCGTCTCCGAGGAGTCCGAACTTTCCTCCCCCTCCGGGGAAACTCTGAGAAAGATCTCAATGGGCTCAGGAATGGGTCACATTAAAAAGAAATTAAACAAGTTATCTCTCTGGATGGAACGCCTTTTAGAAGGATCTTTGCAAAGGTTCTATATTCCTTCCTGGCCATCGCTGGACTGAGGACCTTTTCCTAGACGTTTAGTCCCAATGAAACTGTGAACTTTGAGGAATCTGTGCCCTGCCAGAGGCATTCACGTTTTTAAAGTCTCCCCGGATTTGCCAGGAGCAAACACTGATTGCTGGGGCTCGCTTTATTCTGCAA
This sequence comes from Ascaphus truei, assembly GCF_040206685.1. Classification (NCBI taxonomy): domain Eukaryota; kingdom Metazoa; phylum Chordata; class Amphibia; order Anura; family Ascaphidae; genus Ascaphus; species Ascaphus truei. The sequence goes on along the minus strand of NC_134488.1, from coordinate 120,125,990 downwards.
AGGAAACACTCTGGAATTATCTCACCCCATATGCCACGTCCTGCCTGCCCTTGTCCATTTTATTTCCAGCTGCATCAAAGATTTCCCAAGCCGTCTTGTCCCTCAGTAAGCAGGCATCCAGTCGGACATCTCCATGCTGCATGATGCAATCCATATCCTGGCTTTCTCTAGCAAGTTTTAGTCCACGTATCCAAAGGTGTGCGAGGGAGCTAGAGAGGGTTACAGGTGCACACTTAGCCGTGTACGGTCCTTAAGGACGGAAAGCGTGAGATTGGGGGACCCTTGTTTAGAGAACATGAGACAGAATTAATAGCTCTACATAGTTGTCTAGCTGTAGCCCTTTTACTCAGAGACTTAAATAGCTTGCACATGCTCTGCGGTGACATCCCTGCCCTCTTATAAGCTGTTCAGGTTTACTATGTGGCTGCAATAGCAATAAAGCACTGCAGGGATGTAGTGACCATCATACACTTATCTGATGTAAACCAAATTCGTGCATTCATAAAAAAAAGTATTTTTTTAAATATCCAGGGGAGGGGGGGGGGGGGGGTCCATCAGGCAAGGGCCCTTTAAACGTTTGGGGCATATTGATCTAGAAAACACTGTACAATCATCAAGCCATTTCCAGTGGTAAGTACAGACACTCTGGTGTCTGTCCGTCTTAGAATTTGTATTGTAGATGTTTTATAGATACTGTAGTTGCAGATCTGAGCTGTAAATGTGCAGCGCCATATAGTGGATCTAACATGCAATACTACCAAGCTACAACACTCAACATTTCTTTGTATCAAGGAACATTATCACTCGATTGTATTTTGCATCAGTCGTTTTGCCCCCACCCAGCTTTCCCTCCCCCCCACCTACCAAGCTTCCTCCTCTCCCCCCACCCCAGCTTCCTCTCCCCCCAACCCCATATCTACAAATCAAAACACGAAAGATCAAGCATTGAAGATAATGGTTGCGGTAAAACCTTGGCTTTATGAGATATTTATATGTACAAAACAAAGTCAAATATAGTTTTGAAAATGTTACCTTTTTTGTTCCTCGTCGAACAATTAACATGAAATAAGATGTCATTAAGAACCATGTAATAGCTGTACTGTCGCTGCATCAGATGTCCAACGTTCCCTGCTCTGTTGTGAGGTTTTATTCTTTCTGTTGGTTTTAATTGTGCCACATGGATTATGTGTGTGTCCCCCGCCCCCGGAAAAAAAAGGAATTTGTACATTTCAACTTGAGCGCCAACGTTTTTGTGTGCCGCGGTATTTACATGTGCGGCCCGGTAAATGCGGACAGCAGGAGGCATGGTGCTGCGTAGATTTTTAACTCTTCCATAGCTGAAGGCGTGGACATTTGTCTCATTTTTAAGGTCTATTCAAATAACACACGGCAGCCCGTTCTAAATGACCAGAATGTAACTGTAGGAGTACCGTAGCTTTTCCTTGTACGAGTCAAATAACGATTGACTAATCTTTTTTTTTTTTTCAATGCTTTATTACTAAAGATGAGTTGAGCTGGAGACTGATTTTGTTGAAACCCCCTCCTGCCTTTTTTTCCGGCGCTGCGCTCTGCTTCACGTGTCTGGGACGTGGCCATGCCAATGGCGGCGAGCGGCGACTCCCACACGCAGCAGTAAAGCAGCGCTGGGCCGGATGAAATATAAACTGCTGCTAGCGAGGAGAGTGTTTTACCTGCCGTTAGAATAAGCTACGGCAGGTGTGGCCAACTCCAGTCCTCAAGAGACCTCCCAGCATGTCAGGTTTTGTGGATATCCCTGCTTCAGCAGAGGTGGCTCAGTCTTTGACTGAGCTACTGATTGAGCCACCTGTGCTGAAGCTGGGATAGCCTGAAAACCTGACCTGTTGGTAGCTCTTGAGGACTGGAGTTGGCCACCCCTGCGCTAAGGAATCCTGTAACTTTTTCTATTCATTACTTTTGTAAATGTTTACGTCAACTGCGTTACTCCTCGAGAGAACATCCCGGATGTTCTGCTTTGAAATCGCCATGTTGTCATTTTTGCAGGATGGGCTGGCCTGCCCTCTTGTGCGTGGGATGCAAAGCACATTTTGCAGAGGCATGGGTCAGCAATACAAAGAAGACACACCAGGCCCGTTTAACCCCTGCAGTGCTGAAGCCGCTTCAGCACTATAAAAGTTTAAACACCCACAGGTCAAAGCCTGAATCTTCTTCAGAACAAAAAGCCGATACATTAAACAATGAGACTGGCAGCACGGCAGAACATTTTGCACTTTTTTTTTTTTATATATAGAAAAAATAACTTATTTTAACTAGTATTTTTTTTTATTATTTAACTTATCAGAACAATTGTAATTGTATTTTTTTTTTAAAAGATAATTATTGCATTGGAAACTGAAATAAACTATTTTAAAATGTGAGGTTGCGAGCGTTTTATCTCTGGGGCAGGAGATCTTGGGGTTACACACAGGCTTGTGTTGCAACAGTCCCGGTTTGAGCCAGGTCTAACATAGCAGAAAATGCTGACGCTCACCTGGCCTGTTTATTCAGGCAACAAAAACAGATTAGACCCAATTATTTGTATTCTGTAGTTTTTATGTTTCTGCATTTGGTTGTTGGTTGTAAGACAAAAGGTAGGTAAAAATAACAAGCCCATCATCAAATTCTAATGCAGCTCCCTATTATGTCATCTGATGCACAAAGTACTGTATTGTGTGTCGATGTAGGAATAAAATACTTCTAATTTGGTGTGATGTTGTTAACACACAGTTAACGATGAAATAACGTCTAACCATATTAAAGCATCAAAACGTAGCACTGCACAATGTTTTTTTTTTTTTTACATAATTTTTTTTATTACAGGATTGAAGCGGGGGGGGGGGGGTTGTCTGTGGGGTTGGAACTGCGTTACTTTCAGCTCCGGGTACCCCCTGCTGCCAGAGATAGTTACCTGCCGTAGGGGGGGCGCCGGTATCTCTGTGGAGTTTAAATGTCCAGGTCACACGGGCCAATAAGATGCGAGGGATGTCATCAAGGCTTCCTATTGGCCCGCGGGACATTTAAACACCACCATTTCGTTAGGCACACAAGTTCCCTGACTGCCGATACCGGCACCCCCTACGGAGGTAAGTACTGTGTCTCTGGAAGCAGCTCAAATGAACGCAGTTCAGATCTGGAGACCCCCTGCTTTAATCCTGTAATAAAGAAATGAAAGATTTAAATTGTGCAGTGTTACATGTTTTGCTGCGTTACGTGAGGGCTTTAGAGTCTATTAAACGACAATATTGCCTTAATACAGATGCCGAATTATAAAATTGCAGACATCTATTATTAAAAGCTTCGCTTTGTAGCTTGCCAATGTTTCATTTGTGATGCATTATTGGCTTCTAACCCTATTTATTACGGGATTTAGTATCTATGAAACTGCAATGCTGACTTGACACATAGATCCCTAGTTATCAAATTTCAAACATACAATTCTTACATTATTTGCATGATGTTTTCTAACTGTTTTTATTCTGCATATAGATCTTCATCATACAAAACAGCGTACACTGCAATCCTTAAACAGCGGAGTCCTAATTTATATTAATCTATACCTTTTATCCTATATGCCGGTCGTTATTCTGTGTTTGTAGCCTTTATCTTGCCTTTTAGAGTTCTTGCTCAGGCTCATGGGGACTTTACTAACACACATTAATGATCAATAAATCCTTACATGCTGAGGGTCAGGAAACAAAATACATGCAAAAGACCACTTTTGCTCCAGGAACCAGAGCAGGGGTGCTCAACTCCAGTCCTCAAGCCGCCCCCCCCCCCCCCCCAAACAGGTCAAGTTTTCAGGATATCCCTGCTTCAGCACAGGTGGCTCAATCAGTCCCTGCTTCAGCACAGGTGGCTCAGAGGATTGAGCCACCTCTGCAGAAGCTGGAATATCCTAAAAACCTGACCTGTTGGGGGGAGGGCTTGAGGACTGGCGTTGTGCACCCCTGAACTAGAGAATGGTGGCAATGATGTAGGTTGTACAATGGTGCATTAGAGAAGCAATCCAAGCAAGCACATTCATTTTTTTTAAAACCTAATTTTGAAGCAGGGGGTCTCGGGAGCTGAATCCCATTAATTTCAGTTCCGGGGGGACCCCCCCATTTCTGAAGATACCTCCGTACTTGGTGCCGGTAGCCGCTCCGGCTGAGTAGCAGGGTTCACATAATGGCCGCTTCTCAAAGCTCCTGTGGCCCAATAAGAAGCCGTGACATCATCCGGTGCGGCTTCCTATTGGCCCATGTGATGCAGGAGATTTAAAAAACGGACAGATACTAGCACCCCTCATCGGAGGTAAGTATCTCTGCAAGCAGGGGGTCTCCGCAGCTGAACCCCCATGTAAAAACAATCATTTTCCCACGTGGATTCTGCCTTTAACACCTCCAGTCCCAGAAGGGGTTAAAAAGTGTGTAAACTTTAGGAAAATACACATGAAACATCTACCTGAAGCTGCACTGACACACACGTGGGGTATTCACATCAGTGGATTCTGGCTGCTCTGGGAAATCTATCAATCTGGTTGGAGCGTAAAGCTCTGTGCGTGGGGAGGAGCGAGTTTGCAGTGTTTAAAGGGCAGAAATATAGGTGCTGGCTGCTGGGTGGGAATGTGCAAACGCGGAAACCAAAACAGCCCCTTCTGGCTTCCTCCTTTTCCGTGGATATCCCTGAAGAATTACCTTGCAATGCTGTCCTTGGTACATTCATCTTGGAGTAGGGAGATAATCCACCAGCAACCCATTCATTCAACCCACATTCTGCTTGAGTGTACCACAAACTTTCCATTGTGCAGAGTATAATAATGAGGATATATAGATATGATCAAATATCCCATCCCTTTGTCTCATAAAAAGCCACATTGAACAAGCAGCAAGTGTTTTCAGTTTATTGTGGCACGTGATTGAGTGGGGCTGCACATTTAGGGGTGGGGGGGGCGATTTCCAGTCCTCAAGGGCCACCAACAGGTCATATTTTCAGGATATCCCAGCTTCAGCCCAGGTGGCTCAAAGACTTGACTGTCTTGGACTGAGCCACCTGTGCTGAAGCAGGGATATCCTGCAAACCTGACCTATTGGTGGCCCTCAAGACCTGGAGTTTTAGGCCCTTAATCACTATGCTCTGAAGTCACTTCCCTATGCTGGAGAACATTTGTGGCCCAATCATTGAAATGGAGCTGAACTCTTCTCCATCCTGGGACGCGGCTTCACGGCGTATTAAAGAGGTGCTGGAATAGCATCGACGGTAACTATTTCTCCGCATTCCCCAAAATGCAGCAGGGCTGTGTGACCACAGAGGTAAGGGTCCTTTGAAGAAGTTGTTCTCCACCATGACGCAGGACCGGCCGTGACAGGGTTAAACGGATTCCACACCTGGCAGGGTGCATAGCATTTCAAACAGGAGGTTTGCTGCAGTCAGCGCGGTGTTACCTGGGAATGCAGAGAGATTTAATCATAAGGAGAACTCAGAATGCAATGGGCTTACAGCATGACGTCTGGTTCTACAAGGAGTCCCCATGGACCAGGAACATAGTGGCCTTTATCCAATATACCGTGAAGCCTTTATTGCTTTGTTAAGTGTTAATCTCCAGTCTAGTGATATGCAGCCGTAATGCATTTCCAGCCTATTGAGCAAGGGGTCCTTGTGTAAAAAGGGGATTTTCCATGCTAGGGTCGCCAGGTGTCCAGTATTGAACCGGACTGTCCTGCATTTGGACACTCTGTCCACTAAAAAAATGAGAGGTAAAACTGGACATGTATGTGTATACGGGTATTACCTCTTTGGAGATAGTGACCTGACCAGCTTGGGGAGGCCGCGGGATTTCCCCAAGCAGGGCTGTTGCTAGGGGGCTGGGCAACTTCCTCCATCCTGATTGGCTGCTGCTGGGTAATGCAGCCAATGAGGAGGAGGTGTCAGAAGCCTGGGGTGGGGCCAAGGAGAGGAGGAAACAGCATGGAGCAGAGCGCGTCGCACCTTTTACCATTGTGTCCAGTATTTTTGGAGAAGCCACCTGGCAACCCTAATGAGGACAGGGGGAAGAGTTATTTGGAGCTATGGAATCTCCTCTGTATGAGAGAGACTTTGTAAGCAAACGGGGCGATCTCTTCCCTGACTTGCACAGGGATAAGGAGACTTTCAGGGAGAGAAGTATACCTTTTTTTCAGCAGTTACAGGTTTAATGGGGGATAAATAAAAGGGGAGTGGGTCAGTATGGTGACCTATTTTATTTTAAATTGCCCCTTTTCAATATGTTGCAAAGCCGTCTTCCCCTAGCTGGGGAAGATTTCGGCTCCAGCACTGGCTGAGTTTGTACTCTGGAGCCAGGCGAGTTACTATATAATGTATAAACCTGTTCATTAATGTAACTGTATTTGTCATTATAACTCTGTGCCCAGGACATACTTGGAAACAGGAGGTAACTCTCAGTGTATTACTTCCTGGTAACACATTGTATAAATAAATGATAAGGATCCATGCGCGCCAAGAAGATTAAGCCCACCGTGTCACCGTGCTGCGACCGAGAACCATCACCCTGCCCCCAGTGACCTGCACCCATGTGCTGACCTCCCTTTCTGGGCACTCACCGGAGAGATCATACATTGGAGCCACTTCCACAAGGTCACAGCCCACGACATTGAGACCCGCACAGCCACGGATTATCTCCAGAGCCTAAGAACAGATATATATGTTATCGTTAAATTAGAAGGTCAACGGACAAATGAGGACATGTTTGGACTATTTTGCCTTTTAAATTCCCCTCATCTGTTGTGAGTGTCCTAACTCTCGCACCCCTGTGTTACACCGTGTTATTCCTTATTGTGCCTTTTGTAAGATGCTGTACAACAGACGGGTGCATTGTAAAATAAGGATACTCTTTTACCTGGCTGGGGGTGAGGCCGGCGATCTCTGGCGTGCCAGTCCCAGGAGCGAAGGACGGGTCCAGTCCATCGATGTCAAAGCTGATGTAGACTGGTTTCTCTCCCATTTGCTGCCTCACTTCTGCCATCAGCGGGACCAGTGATTTAAACCAGACATCGTCAGCGAGCACCATGCGGAAACCCTGCACGATACCGCGGGGGTCGCAAAGCATTAAGGAAGCAAGGCGAGTACCTATTACACCAGGGGTGGGCCACTCCAGTCCCCAAGGGCCACCGACAGGTCAGCTTTTCAGGATATCCCTGCTTCAGCACAGGTGGCTCAATCAGCAGCAGTCTTCAACAGAGCCACTGATTAAGCCTCCTGTGCTGAAGCAGGGGTATCCTGAAAACCTGACCTGCTGGTGGCCCTTGAGGACTGGAGAGGCGCACCCCTGTATTACACACTGGCCTCTGAATGGGAAGGCAGTCATTTTAAAGCACCAACTCCCCCCACCCTTTGTGTTTTTGAACCCCACCTTTCTTACCAGGGTGGGAAACGTGCTTTTTTTCAGCGCCAAGATAATTACCGGTAAAAGTAGCATGTTTCATCCCCCCCCCTCCCGGGGAAACAAAATGGGGGTTTAAATGTCCCGCATTACACAGGCCAATAGGAAGCTGCGACGTCATCAGTCGAGGTTTCCCATTGGCCCTCGTGACGTAGGGGGATTTAAAGACCAGCAAGTAATGGCGCTACTTTAACTAGTATGTATCTGGGGGTCTCGAGCTGAAACCAACGGGAGACCCTCTGGTACAATAAGAGCGGAACTGCTGCTTTAATACAGGGTGCATGATATATCAAACAAAATAGAGTGTAAGCTCTTTGGGGTCCAGAACTTATTGTGCCGCTATACTTAGTGCTGACAGTGGTTTAATGAATAAATGAGGAGCAGGTCACCCAGAGAACGCTAAATAAAGTATAAAAAGAGTCACATACATACATACATATAGCACAGTATGTACAGACATGGCCTATAGCGCCTGTTCCTCCAGCAATGTCGTGTACCTCATCATGTGCATGAAATGCCCAGGGGGTTGCTACTACATAGGTGAGACAGGGCAGGGGCTAAACAAGAGAATGAACCTGCACCGCCACAGCATCACACGCGGAACAAGAGACAGTCCTGTTGGCGAACATTTCTCTGACTCTGGCCATAAGATGAACGATCTGAGGGTTGCCATAATCAAAGGTAATCTTAAAACACCGAAAGAGAGACGATTGCATGAATACAAATTTATGCAACTGTTCGGGACACTTAGCAGTGGCCTAAACAGAGATCGAAATTTTATGAATCATTACTGACACAAGTGAACTCTCTTCCCATGAGCGCTATAGGCCATGTCTGTACATACTGTGCTATATGTATGCACACACAGCTGTCTCTCACACATACTTATACTCCTTGTTTTTCCATCCCAATACACCAATAGGGACCACATAGTATCCACACACACTTTTAGTTAT